>NC_036872.1:6266380-6333790 GCF_002910315.2 Salvelinus sp. IW2-2015
CCCAAGGGGAGGACACACACATCCTCGGTGCTGCCACACACACCCAAGGGGAGGACACACACATCCTCGGTGCTGCCACACACACCCAAGGGGAGAACACACACCGCTCATGGCACACAGGAAATGAACTTGACATTTGATTCAGAAATACTAAATGCATATTTTGAATAGGAAAAAAACAAAGTGTACCGAGGCAGAGATGGGGCCTCGTAGGCTATAAACCAAGGCCCCCTCACCTAAGCCCGGAAACGCATTCGGGGGGAATTCAGTGATCTGCAATCCAGATGCCACGGGTGCCCACAGAAAAGGACCTTCATTTTTGCCAGTCCTCGTCTGGAGACACTGCCCTGTCTTTCCCCATCTCCGTTTTGTATCACTTCCTTCAGTTCTGATATCCAATCCATTATCTTCTGTGTTTATGTATCGCTCGACGTGACGGGAGGTTTAGAGAGAATAGACATTGGTGGAGAACTTGGTGATGTGTATGCTTACACTCATAATTAAGCCCCACCCCTTTGACACACTTATTAAATATTTAAATGAGATTAAATAAAGGATTTATTTGTAGAAATGCAACCTATTCGGTTTTTACTGTGGATGTCATATAGCTTCCAGCGCATTGGTTTTGTTTGGACACACCTACTCATTCCAGGGTTTTTCTTTATTTTTACTATTTCCTATTTCCTACATTGTAGAATAATAGAGAAGACATCAAAACTATGAAATAACATGTGGAATCATGTAGTAACCAAAAAAGTGTTCTTCAAAGTAGCCACCCTTTGCCTTGATGACAGTTTTGCATTCTCTCAACCAGCTTCATGAGGTAGTCACCTTGAATGCATTTCAATTACCAGGTGTGCTTTGTTGAAAGTTAAGGTGGGGTTGGTATACAGAAGAAAGCCCTATTTGGTAAAAGACAAGTCCATATTATGCCAAGAACAGCTCAAATAAGCAAAGAGACAACAGTCTATCATTACTTATCCTCTGCTGTAGAGGATAAGTTCATTAGAGTTAACTGCACCTCAGATTGTAGCCTAAATAAATGCTTCACAGAGTTCAAGTAACAGACACATTTCAACATCAACTGTTCAGAGGAGACTGCGTGAATCAGGCCTTCATGGTCGAATTGCTGCAAAGAAACCACTATGAAAGGACACCAGTAAGAAGAATATAATTGCTTGGGCCCAGAAACACGAGCAATGGAAAATCTGTCCTTTGGTCTGATGAGTACAAATGTTTGATTTTGGGTTTCAACCGCCGAGTCTTTGTGAGATGCAGAGTAGGTGGACAGATGATTTCCGCATGTGTGGTTCCCACCGTGAAGCATGGAGGAGGAGGTGTGATGGTGTGGGGGTGCTTTGCTGGTGACACTGTCAGTGATTTATTTAGAATTCAAGGCACACTTAACCAGCATGGCTACCACAGCATTCTGCAGCGATACACCATCCCGTCTGATTTGCGCTTAGTGGGACTTTCATTTGTTTTTCAACAGGACAATGATCCAAAACAGACCTTCAGGCTGTGTAAGGGCTATTTTACCAAGAAGGAGAGTGATGGAGTGCTGCATCAGATGATCTGGCCTCCACAATCACCCGACCTCAACCCAATTGAGATGGTTTGGGATGAGTTGCACCGTAGAGTGAAGGAAAAGCAGCCAACAAGTGCTCAGCATATAGGGAACTCCTTCAAGACTGTTGGAAAAGCATTCCAGGTGAATCTGGTTGAGAGAATGCCAAGAGTGTGCAAAGCTGTCATGAAGGCAAACAGTGGCTACTTTGAAGAATCTCAAATATATTTAGATTTGTTTAACACTTTTTGGGTTACTATATGATTCCATGTCTTATTTCAAAGTTTTAATGACTTATTCTACAATTCAGAAAATAGTAAAAATAAAGAAAACCCCTTGAAAAACCCTCTGTCCAAACTTTTGACTGGTACTGTATATTCATAAACATGCTTAGTTAACAGACCCACACACGTTCACGCACACACATGCAAGATCTTCCATAATTTTTGATTGGATTAATGCTTTAGCCAAAGTTTCTCAGTCAGTTCGGCATGGCACCCAACAAACATGAGCAATACCTCTGTAGTACACCCACCAGGCCACAATTAATTCATCTTTATTAACTGTTGCCAGACATACACATGCACACCCACACACACACACACACACACCAAGACGACGGCCTGGCCATTGTCTGTCTCAGTCCCGCCTCTATTAGACATGCAGGAATGTTAACATCATTATGCATTATTGTAAGTGTCTGTCTATGCCTTCCCCCTCTCCTCTCACTCGCCATATTGTGGCTGAAGAGTAGTCCAGTGTGTGTGTGTGTGTGTGTGTGTGTGTGTGTGTGTGTGTGTGTGTGTGTGTGTGTGTGGTGTGTGTGTGTGTGTGCGTGCGTGCGTGCGTGCGTGCGTGCGTGCGTGCGTGCGTGCGTGCGCGAGATGTAATTATTCAAGTGTTCTTTTATATGCTACTGCACACAAATCACTGATCATTGTTTAAATATGGGCAGCTCAGCTCAGTCTATGCCTTTTTCACAGTTATAAGCTATATTAAACTACAAAATACTGTTCAAAAGTAAAAGTAGTCAAAGCTATCTTAAATGTGTGAATTATATTGGAATTAAGTTTAAGGTTGAGTACACCATCCCTGGTTAGATGTACACAGAATGGCATACCTGTAATCTGCTAGCAAGCTATCTCCCAGTTGAAAACACTGAGCAGTCGAAAGGCAAATTGTATTTCAAATTTTCACTGTAAAATGTTTATTGAAAATGTTTTTACACATACAACCTGCATGACCAGAGTGCATTTTCCTCATCCCAAGTATATATAATACATTACAAACAAATCTCAATGTGCATGGTGTACACTGATTTGAATATCCAGGAATATAATGTGAATATGTGATTTGTGAAAAGGGCTAAGGGCAAGAAAAGGGCGGGGGTGGTTGTCAAACCCTAATCCCCCTCGCTTGGGCTTAATGAACGTACTCAGGAAAATGTCACATTTTTGATAAGGTTGAAGTGTCGGCTGGTTTTTAGTGAGCGGACGGACGGACGGAGGGGGGGGGGGGGGGTAAGGGGGAGACTTTCATTAGCTGTGGTGTTAGTAATATATGTTTTGCATTTCTCTGATGCTGTATAGGGCCATAGCAGCGTTGCATCAGCCAACACACGAAGTACTGCCCTGCCCTCCCTAACCTGGTCTCTTCCATCAAAACACAAGAGACACATTTTCATTTCGATTCACTGCATTCAGCAGATGATAAAAAGGATTGAGAATAGATTATGTAATTCTCAAAAAACATTTATGCAAAATGTTGCTAAGGAGGGAAGGGAGGAGAATAAGGAGTAACTGAGGGAAATGACACATGCAAGATGTATCTTGTTTGGGCTTTGCATTGTCTTGCAACTTCGAAATTGGCATTTGGAGAATCTGAATTCAAATTGGTCCATCCAGGCCCAAAGGAGGGATATTCAAAAACACTTCGGTACAAATCTACAACTAAAAAGAAGGGTTTGGAATAAGACAGAGATAAATGAAGCAATATTTTTTGGCCATCTACCCCTTTTGTTAAAATAGCGATATCTTAAATTGTACAGGGCATGAGGTTTGCCTAGCGAGGGTAAGTACCAAGCCCTACCACTCCTCTTGGCTTCTGCATCTCCCCTCCCTCCTTCCACCTTCCCTCTCCTCCTTGCTGCCAGCGATTTGCATTCATTTGCATGATTTTATTATGCGCATATTCTTTGTTCTCGCTGTAAAATGATGATGCAGGAGAAACCCTACCTACGCAGCGCTATTACACACTCCACTGACGGCTACTTGGATATTAAATGGAGAAAAAAACTGCAGTTTTATTCCTTTTAATTATAAATTGATAACTGATGTCGTCACCCCCCCCCCACCCCAAATGCCCTACTCCTGGTAATTCCGCGAATCAAAATGAGCAAAAAATATGGAAATGTTACGGTTTTGTGGGGGGAAAATGCCGGAAAGAAATGTGCTATCGCTAAGAGGCACAAGCATCAGTAATATATAACATGGTGGAAGGATCGCACCCAGGCATGAAATATGGAATTACATGATGAATAGGTAATAGGAAAATTATAGGTGGAAAATAAATAATTTTAATGAAATAGCAGCTTTCATATAAATACATTAGCAAATGACCTATTTTCTTTGGGTAATGCTTTAACCTTGCTGCTTTATTACCACGATCTACTATTTGTTTATTACGCATTTATTGCACGATATTAAAGACTTAATTCATATTGTAGATTTTTGCTTATGGACTTCCGAAAGCCGTGTTGTACGCTGGCACCTAATGTCATCTGTGTGCCAAAGCACACGCACAAAAATTAACACACACAGATGAACACACACACACACACACACACACACACACACACCACACACCACACACACACACCACACACACACACACACACACACACACACACACAACACACACACACACACCACACACACACACACACACACACACACACACTGTACCTCTCTTTAATCATGCCAAACACATGCAGGGGACTTCATTATGTCCTGTGGCCTAGTGTTAATGACATGGAGGCTGCATGCGGTTATATTCTGAAAGGTCTACTCTAGGCAAACATAGGCTGTGCCTTCTGAACCGCAACACCTAACAACCACTCTCTATCATATTTCCACAGGTTCTATTTTAGATAAACATGAGTGCTAAATTGTACAAGTAACGCTGTGTCATATAAAAGCAATAGGATATAAACGTGTGATATTTTGCATTTTCATGGTTTGCTATTCTATGAATAAAATGTATGTGTGTGTGTGTGGTGTTGTGGTGTGTGTGTGGTGTGTGTGTGTGTGTGTGTGTGTGTGTGTGTGTGTGTGTGTGTGTGTGTGTGTGTGTGTGTGTGTTGTGTGGTGTGTGTGTGTGGTGTGTGTGTATATATATATATTAGAATTAAGAATAATAGTGAAGACATCAAAACTATGAAAAAACACATATGGAATCATGTGGTAACCAAGAAAGTGTAAAACAAATCTAAATATATTTTATTCTTCAAATAGCCACCCTTTGCCTGCATGACAGCTTTGCATACTCTTGGCATTCTCTCAACCAGCTTCACCTGGAATAATTTTCCAACAGTCTTGAAGGAGTTCCCAAATGTGCTGAGCACTTGTTGGCTGCTTTTCCTTCACTCTGCTGACCGACTCATCCCAAACCATCTCAATTTGGTTGGGGGATTGTGGAGGCCAGGTCATCTGATGCAGCAGATAGTCAGCAGATAGTCCCACTAAGCCCAAACCAGGTGGGATGACATATCACTGCAGCAGAATGCTGTGATAGCCATGCTGGTTAAGTGTGCCTTGAATTCTAAATAAATCACAGACAGTGTCACCAGCAAAGCACCCCCACACCTTAACATCTCCTCCTCCATGCTTTACGGTGGGAAATACACATACAGAGATCATCTGTTCACCCTTTGTGTCTCACAAAGACAGGGCGGTTGGAACAAATAATCTCAAATTTGGACTCCAGACCAAAGGACTAATTTCCACCGGTCTAATGTCAATTGCTTGTTTCTTGGCCCAAGCAAGTCTCTTATTATTATTGGTGTCCTTTCGTAGTGGTTTCTTTGCCGCAATTCGACCATGAAGGCCTGATTCACAGTCTCCTCTGAACAGTTGATGTTTAGATATGTCTGTTACTGAAGCATTTATTTGGGCTGCAATTTCTGCGGCTGGTAACTCTAATGAACTTATCCTCTACATCAGAGGTAACTCTGGGTCTTCCATTCCTGTGGCTACTGCACTTGAAGAAACTTTAAAAGTTCTTGAAATTTTCCGTGTTGACTGACATTCATGTCCTAAAGTAATGATGGACTCTCGTTTCTCTTTGCTTATTTGAGTTGTTCTTGCCATAATATGGGCATCTTATTCCAAATAGGGCTATCTTCTGTATACCCCCTACCTTGTGACAACACAACTGATTAGCTCAAACGCATTAAGAAGGAAAGAAATTCCACAAATTAACTTTTAAGAAGGCACACCTGTTAATTGAAATGCATTCCAGGTGACTACCACATGAAGCCGGTTGAGAGAATGCCAAGAGTGTGCAAAAATGTCATCAAGGCAAAGGGTGGCTACTTTTAAGAATCTCAAATATAAATTATATTTTTTGATTTGTTTAACACTTTTTTTGGTTACTACATGATTCCATATGTGTTATTTCGTAGTGCTGATGTCTTCACTGTTATTCTACAATGTAGAAAATAGTACAAATAAATAAAAACCCTTGAATGAGTAGGTGTTCTAAAACTTTTAAACACAAAAGCAATGATTGTAATTTGGATATGGTCAGGGGAGTATAACAGGGAGATAGAAATGATAGGCTGCATTAGACCTGTTTCCAGGGGGATGTTTTAGGAGTGTCACTGCACGTCTTGATCTGAGAGTTGAAAATAGCCATCTCTTCCTGTTTAGGCCTTAACCCCATGACCCCGACCATGCGCTTACACAGGCAATGGCTGATGGGAGGTTAGACACCACTCTGACTCTTAAAAGGCGTAGTGTGCCAGTTATCTTCCATTGCAGTCTACCTAAATGCAACAGTGGATATAGTGGTCTAATGATTAAAACACACTGCTTTTAGGATGGTGACATGGATGCTCTGGTATTGTTGTAAAAACATCATAAACAAGGTGGATTTAGTATTTTGGAGAGGACCATGGTTAAAGCCTGCATTCACATTTGATCAGCATTTGAAATATAGAATGAACTCAAACCAATGGCCCGATACTGAAAGACTCCAGTTAACAATATCCATCTACCTTCCTCCTGACTTACAAGTCCACAACACAACGCGTTCCTGAAGAAACATATGGTATCATTTACCCACATAATGGACTGGAGTTTTTTTGTTTCGTTTCAATGGAACACCAACCAGACGGACAATAGCGTATGATCTTAGCCAACACTGGCTACAGCGTAAATTGCATCCTTCCAGAGAGAGGTAGAGTTAGATTTGAATTACAATACACACAATATTACCATGCCAGGGTGCTTCTTGCTATTTAATACCAAAACTCTAAACCACATTCTCAGTCTGAGAAATTAGTATTGTTGGTATTTTTTCACAAATCTTTGGCCTTGACTGTATCAATGGTTTAAAAATAAACTAATGATTTGATAACAGTGCTCCTCTCTATGACAGCTAAAGGTCTTGGAGTTTAAATGGCGGGTAGTGACTCTGCTGCTGACTCTCCTGCCCGGCGACTCGGGCTGCCCTCCCTAATTGGCCCTTCAGAGCACTCCACCAGTTGACAGGGAGTGGAGGGAGTAATTACAGTGGGTACACTACCAGACGCTGAGGCCCATGGGTGCTGACATCACTCTCACTCTCTTGAACCCTTGATTTCCACAACATCACACAAGAAATCAGCTTTACTGGAATACCAATACATACAAACAGCCTTTTGGAGTTGCCAGAACATTCGGTCAGAATGGTCCTAGGGGTAAGCTCTTGGTATTGGTACTGTTTTGAGAGTGAGCGAGAGGTCGGTATTTTTAGCTATCGGAATATTTTTGCTGACAGAGTTGTATGTCTACTGATTTAGCATATGGTGCACAGCACGCACATTCAATATCCCAGGAAACTAACATCCTGTCAATCTCTCCAGCTGTGTCTGAGATAGTTATACAAAGGATAAGGTCAAAGGTCCAATCAAGGATAAAACAAATGCTGAGGAAATAGGCCATAAAAATATCACGAAACAAGACCTTCTGCAACACATCACTAAAGCAAGCTAATTGTGTAGTCCTCTGTCATATTAAATGTCATAGATCAACCAATATGGCAGTACGACTACAACGCTACATCCACACATCATGCACAGATCATGTGGTGAATAATACGGGGATGTTCCAAATAACCTCTACAAGAACCGTGCCTGTTTGTACATCATTTGCAATGACTATAGCCATTTGTACTACCTTAATATGGGTTCCACCTTTTAGACTGTGAGGTTGTGCTGATGGCAAACAGGGAATGCTAGCCTCTGCCCCCCTTTGACTCATGTCTTTGGTACGGACCAGAGGGCAGAGGAACGGGTCATTGGATTTGATATTGCCTATGGCCACATTGCATGAGTTCCCCTCAAACCAGTGTTTTTTTTCTGTTTACTGTGTTCCCTGGACCTCTACTAATATCCAAGGGTTTACTCAACACAGAGGCTAACTTTGCTGCGGGCATGCAGAGACACACGCTCAAGCACACATGTACAGACGCTCACATGAACAAGAACAGAGTGCACGCACATGCGCACACACACACAAACATATATACACACACACACAGCATGGTCAGTTGAGCATTTGCTTCTTTGTGTCTTTTGGGCCCTTTGGCTTTCTAACCTGAGCTCACCTCATGTTGGTTTAGCAGTAGGCCAAGTCCCAGACATCTCCATTAGGCCTCTCTCCGACAGCAGGGGAATCAGGGCCATATTCCTCCAACCCTACAACACAAGGGAACACACACACAGAGGCAAAGGTGTCAATGTAATGTTTTTCCATGCAGCCAGTAACCTTTACATGTCAAATATAGTTTCTAGAGTAAATCACAATTAACATGTTCCAGAGGAGAGGCAGATGGGTGATCACATGATGCTTGCGAGCAGAGGTAGCATTTACCAGCGCTAAGTTTGCTCTACAGAATTCAAATTGGTAATAACTTCACGCTGCTGAACCTTTACACACAGCCACAAATAGCAGCTCTAACACCTTGATGTCATATGACTGCTTCGCTTCACTTAGATTTTTATTTATTTTTATATTTCAGTGAAAGAATTTCAGTCAATGTCAATTGACTGAAGATATGCGCAATGTGTGATGAAATTAACCCACAATAGCCTACTCTGATATGTTCAACATTGTATCCGCCATTGTTCTTTAGAATGGCGGATAAAAATGAATAGCAGCAGCAATGGTATATGTATAAGAAGTGTTATCCCAAGGCCTGATAAAATATATTAAAACATATGAAATAGCTAAATACTGTATGGCATGAATTGTAGCCCAGACTGCCTTGTCTAGAGCTGCTTGTAGAGGTGTTTCGGTGCATACCGATGCTCCATGAGCTGCCATGTCTCCCTGATCCCTGACCCCACTCTGTGGACAGAAGGGGGCTGTGGTGGGAGAGTGGGGTCTAGACCCTGTTCTCAGGAGGACATGGCACTCTGGGGTCAAGGGTTTACTCTGCAACCCACCAAGAAGAATCTAATTTACTTTCCAGAGACAACAGCATCACTAGTGATGGCCTCCACATCACAGGGAATGGATTAGTCCACAACCAATGGAGAACAATATATGAAGCCTTCTAATCCATATCTCTGTAATAGCGCTCCATAGAGAAGGTCACCATTGACAACTGTATCCAGTCAACCAAATGTATTGACCTTCATATTACAATTGAGTGAAGCCAGAGTAACCTAACTGGTCCCCTTACTCTTGCAAAGTTAATTTGAGTGGCTACCAATGTTCTGGTTGATCAAGGGATGTGATTGATGAGACATTGTATAATGACAACACATACAGTGCCTTGCAAAAGTATTTATCCCCCTTGGCGTTTTTCCTATTGTTGCATTACAACCTGTAATTTAAATTGGATTTTTATTCGGATTTCATGTAATGGACATACACAAAATAGTTCAAATTGGTGAAGTGAAATGAAAAAAATAACTTGTTTAAAACCTCTCTGGGATAGGGGGCAGTATTTTCACGTCTGGATGAAAAGCGTGCCCAAAGTAAACTGCCTGCTACTCAGGCCCAGAAGCTAGGCTTTGCATATAATTAGTAGATGTGGATGGAAAACACTCTGAAGTTTCTAAAACTGTTAGAATAATGTCTGTGAGTATAACAGAACTGATTTGGCAGGCAAAATCCCGAGCACAATCCATCCAGGGGGGAAAAAAATTGAGGTCACTGTGTTTTCCAATTGTTTTCTATGGGAGACCTGATTTATTAGGGCCCAGATTGCAGATCCTATGGCTTCCACTAGATGTCAACAGTCTTTAGAAATTGTTCGATGTTTTTCTTTTGAGATTTGAAGAAATAAGGCTGTGCTTTGTAGGTGTCACTCTGAAGGGCTTTAGTTTTTTGTTGCGCGTGAACTGGAACAAGCTTCACGTTGTTTTTATCCGGAATTCGAAACAATTTATTCCGTCTTAAATTTGATTGTTTATTTACATTTTAGGATACCTGAGGTTGGATTAGGAACGTTGTTTGAAATGTTTGGACCAAGTTTACAGGTAACTTATTAGATACTTTGTAGTCATGTTGGAAACGGTGTATTTCTGAATCAAACGCGCCAAATAAATTGAAATTTTGGGGATAAAAAGAAGGAATTTATCGAACAAAACGACCATTCATTGTGTCATTGAGACATTTGAGATTGCAAAAAGAAGAAGATCTTCAAAGGTAAGGCATTTATTATATGGCTATTTCTGACTTTTGTGTCTTACCTGCCTGGTTGAGAAATGATTTTCATGTGTTTGTATGTGGGGCGCTGTCCTCAGATAATCGCTTGGTTTGCTTTCGCCATAAAGCCTTTTTGAAATCTGAAACAGCGGCTGGATTAACAAGAAGTTAAACTGTATTTTGATGTATTGCACTTATATTTCCGTGAAGGTTGAATATTGATATTTCTGTAGTTTGAATTTGGCGCGCTACAATTTCACTGGATGTTGTCAAATCAATCCCGCTAACGGGAATCGAGCAGGAAAAGTGGTGCATGCATGTGAATTCACCCCCTTTGCTATGAAGCCCCTAAATAAGATCTGGTGCAACCAATTACCTTCAGAAGTCACATAATTAGTTAGATTGCACACAGGTGGACTTTATTTAAGTGTCACATGATCTCAGTATATATACAGCTGTTCTGAAAGGCCCCAGAGTCTGCAACACCACTAAGCAAGGGGCACCATCAAGCTAGCAGCACCATGAAGCCCAAGGAGCTCTCCAAACAGGTCAGGGGCAAAGTTGTGGAGAAGTACAGATCAGGGTTGGGTTATACAAAATATCTGAAACTATGAACATCCCATGGAGCACCATTAAATCTATTATAAAAAAATTGAAAGAATATGGCACCACAACAAACCTGACAAGAGAGGGCTGCCCACCAAAACTCACGGACCAGACAAGGAGTGCATTAATCAGAGAGGCAACAAAGAGACAATGATGGAGATGCAAAGCTCCACAGCAGAGATTGGAGTATCTGTCCATAGGACCACTTTAAGCCGTACACTCCACAGAGCTGGGCTTTACAGTAGAGTGTTGCACGCTCAAGTTTTCTGTTTGTTTGTCTCATTTGTTTCACTATAAAAAATATTTTGCATCTTCACAGTGGCAGGCATGTTGTGTAAATCAAATGATACAAACCCTCCAAAAATATATATTTTAATTCCAGGTTGTAAGGCAAAATAGGAAAAATGCCAAGGTGGTGAATACTTTCGCAAGCCACGGTACTATTATTTATATATATATATATTAGTACCAGTCAAAGGTTTGGACACACCTACTCATTCATGTGTTTTACTTTATTTTTAGTATTTTCTACATTGTAGAATAACACTGAAAAATTATTAAATAACATGGAATCATGTAGTAAACAAAAAAGTGTTAAAATAAATATTAATATATTAGATATTTGAGATTCTTCAAAGTAGCCTTTGCCTTAATGACATTTTTCCACACTCTTGGCATTCTCTCAACCAGCTTCATGAGGTCGTCACCTGAAATGCATTTCAATTAATGCATTTGAGCCAATCAGATGTGTTGTGACAAGGTAGGGGTGGTATTCAGAAGATAGAAGATTTGATAAAAGATCAAGTACGTATTATGGCAAGAACAGCTCAAATAAGCAAAGAGAAACGACAGTCCATCATTACTTTAAATCATTACTTTAAGACATGTCAGTCTAGGTCAGTCCATCTGGAAAATCTCTAGAACTTTGAAAGTTTCTTCAAGTGCAGTCGCAAAAACCATCAAGTGCTATGATGAAACTGGGTCTCATGAGGACCAACACAGGAATGGAAGACCCAGAGTTACCTCTGCAACAGAGGATAAGTTCACTAGAGTTACCAGCCTCAGAAATTGCAGCCCAAATAAATACTTCAGAGTTCAAGTAACAGACACATCTCAACATCAACGGTTCAGAGGAGACTGCGTGAATCAGGCCTTCATGGTCGAATTGCTGCAAAGAAACCACTACTAAAGGACACCAATAAGAAGAAGAAACTTGCTTGGGCCAAGAAACACGAGAAATGTACATTCGACCGGTGGAAATCCGTCCTTTGGTCTGATGAGTCCCACCATGAAGCATGGAAGAGGAGGTGTTATGGTGTGGGGGTTCTTTGTTGGTGACACTGTTTGATTTATTTAGAATTCATGGCACACTTAACCAGCATGACTACCACAGCATTCTGAGCGATAATGCCATCCCATCTGGTTTGCGCTTAGTGAGACTATCATATGTTTTTCAACAGGACAATGACCCAACACACCTTCAGGCTGGTTAAGGGCTATTAGACCAAGAAGGAGAGTGATGGCGTGCTGCATCAGGTGACCTGGCCTCCACAATCACCCGACCTCAAATCACTTGAGATGGTTTGGGATGAGATGGACCGCAGAGTGAAGGAAAAGCAGCCAACAAGTACTCAGCATTTGTGGGAACTCCTTCAGGACTTTTGGAAAAGAATTCCAGGTGAAGCTGGTAGAGATAATGCCAAGAGTGTGCAAAGCTGTCATCAAGGCAAAGGGTGGCTACTTTGAATAATATATTTTTATTTGTTTTACACTTATTTGCTCCCACATGATTCAATATGTGTTATTTCATAGTGTTGATATCTTCACTATTATTACATATTGTAGATGAAAGTAAAAATAAAGAAAAACCCTTGAATGAGTAGGTGTGTCCAAACTTTTGACTGGAACTGTGTGTGTATATATATAGCCTTTATCTCAATGGCTAAAGATGTCTATTTGGCAAAACTGGAATGGTTATTTTCATCCTGACCTACTGTCTAAACACGTGTCTTGTGGGCACTTGTGATGGTAGGCTTTACAATGCGTGTTATCTTTATATCAAGTATCTTTCCACTGTCTTCGAGAGTTTCTGTTGTGTGCCCATGTGAGGTTGTGGCCTTCCTGATAGACGTCAACAGGAGACTGACAGCTGCCAGTTCTTATTAAGCCTCCATGTCAAACTAGGATGAACGCACACACACACGCACAAATACATGATGACAACATGTACTATATTTAGTCTCCAAATGTTTATTGAAAACATAAATACATTTGCACAATGAGCACTTGTCGCTGAAATGCTGTTATCTAGCAAGATTTAGCCATATTAGCATTGACATGATATCAATACCAAGATAAAACTAGCTGAAACGAGCCACCTTTGAATCTTCACATTGCAGCTTCTTGCCATTGATGCGAGCTATGTCACCGTTTAGAATCATAACAAAGTACGGCTTCTGGCTCTATCGATGCGTGCGCATCGTTTTCGTGAAGTTGTCTGCTAGTCTATAATAAGACCAATAAAAGTGTGAAAGAGTACTACATCCCTGCATCATTGAGTGCACTTAAATTGCTGAATAAACATTGTAATTTCAGAAAACATATCAAAGGACTGAATCTACACTGAACAAAAATATCAACGTAACATGTAAAGTGTTGGTCCCATGTTTCATGAGCTGAAATAAAAGATCCCAGAAATGTTCCATTCGCACAAAAAGCAAATTTCTCAGAAATGTGTTTACATCCCTGTTAGTGAGCATTTCTCATTTGCCAAGATAATCCACCTGACAGGTGTGGCATATAAAGAAGCTGATTAAACAGCATGATCATTACACAGGTGCACCTTGTGCTGGGGACAATAACACACCTCTCTAAAATGTGTTGTTTGTCATACAACACAATGCCACAGATGTCTCAAGTTTTGAGGGAGCGTGCAATTGGCATTTTGACTGCAGGATTGACCACCAGAGCTGTTGCCAGATAATTTAATGTTAATTTCTCTACCATAAGCCGCCTCCAACGTCATTTTAGAGAATTTGGCAGTACGTCCAACCAGCCTCAACCACAGACCACGTGTAACCAAGCAAGCCCAGGACCTCTACATCCGGCTTCTTCACCTGCAGGATCATCAGAGACTAGCCACCCGGGAAGCTGATGAAACTGTGGATTTGCACAACCGTAGAATGTCTGCACAAACTGTCAGAAACGGTCTCATCAGTGTAATTGTTGTCCTCAACGAGGTCTTGACCTGACTGCAGTTTGGCGTCGTAACCAACTTCAGTGGGCAAATGCTCACCTTCGTTGGCCACTGTCACACCGGAGAAGTGTGCTCTTCAAGGATTAATCCCGGTTTCAACAATACAGAGCAGATGGCAGACAGCATGTATGGTGTCGTGTGAGCGAGCGATTTGCTGTGTTGCGAACAGAGTGCCCCCATGGTGGCAGTGGGGTTGATGGTATGGGCAGGCATAAGCTATGGACAACGAACACAATTGCATTTTATCGAAGGCAATTTGAACGCACAGAGATACCTTAACGAGATCCTGAGGCCCATTGTCATAGCATTCATTCGCCACCATCACCTCTTGTTTCAGCATGATAATGCATGGCCCCATGTTGCAAGGATCTGTGCACAATTCCTGGAAGCTGAACATTTCCTAGTTATTCCATGGCCTGCATACTCACCAGACATGATGTCAACCATTGAACATGTTTGGGATGCTCTGGATCGACGTGTACGACAGCGTGTTCCAGTTCCCGTCAATATCCAGCAGCTTCGCACAGCCATTGAAGAGGAGTGGGACAACATTCCACAGGACACAATCAACAGCCTGATCAACTCTATGCAAAGGAGATGTGTCGCGCTGAGGAAAATGGTGGTCACACCAGATTCTGACTGGTTTTCTGATCCACGCCCTACCTTGTTTTTTAAGGTGTCTGTGACAAACACATGCATTTCTGTATTCCCAGTCATGTGAAATCCATAGATTAGGGCCTAATGAATACATTTCAAATGACTGATATCCGTACTTCAACTGTAACTCAGTAAAATCTTTGAAATTGTTGTGTTGCATTTATATATATTTTCCATATAGGTAGGTGATTTCACGCTATGATTCATTAAAAACGTATTCGACACGCACACATACTGTAGACTCTCTCTCCTCCTGTCTCTGGCCTGTCTCTCTCTCTCTCTCTCTTCCGTCTCTTCTCTCTTCTCTCTCTCTCTCTCTCTCTCTCTCTCTCTCTCTCTCTCTCTCTTTTATGTGCACTTGTATGTTCTTGTGGTTCTGTGGTTAACCGAGTCTGTCTGTTCCTAGCCCTACGGCAGGTTTAGGGTAGCTGCTTGGCACCCCCACCCTGTTTCCTTTGAGGCTTGGTGTGGCTTGTCTCATCGCATCTCTTCTCCTTTGCCCCCATCCCCCTCCTCTCGCTCTGTGGCTTCTGGCCTACATGCAGATAATCACTGTGCCCACAGAAGCTCAAGTACCAAGTGTCTCAACCACAGAGCACAACGCACAGGTAGACACACGAGCTTGAATACAAAACTGCAATTCAATCTGTAGTGCTGAAGTGTTACAGATTGCTGCAATAGAAATGTACAGAATCATTCGCAATAGAGGTGACAAAGCTAAAACGCCCTGAATTTCCTACGATGCCGGATTGAATAGAGCCCATTAGTCACATTCAAACTGGTTTGTGTTCTTGGCCACTAATAATTCACTTCAATTAACTTTCCTAATATTATGATGTTGTGTAAAATGCTAGTACCACAGCAAGTAATGTTTATCAGAGTTTGACTTGTGTTGGCTGTCTCACTTCCTCGCATTAACAATCCATTATCAGAGGCCAGGCTCCAAAACCCGCAGTTGTTCAATTTATCCAGACTTCTTCTAGGAGTACGGCTGGGGCATTACCATGATACCAGGAATTGATAGGTGATCAGGAACGAGAAGAGAGGAGAGAGAGAGATGAGGAGAGAGGAAGAGTAGAGGGAGAGAGAGATGAGAGAGTTAGAGAGAGAGAGAGAGAGAGAGAGAGAGAGAAGAGAGAGATGAAGAAGAGAAGAGAGAGATGAGAGAGAGGGAGGAGATGAGAGAAGAGAGAGAGAGAGAAAGAGGAGAGCAGTGAGAGGAGAGAGAGAGAGAGAGAGAGAGAGAGAGAGAGAGAGAGGAGAAGAGAGATGAGAGAGAGAGAGAGAGAGAGAGAGAGAGAGGAGAGAGAGAGAGAGAGAGAGAGAGAGAGAGAGAGAGAGAGAGAGAGAGATTTTACATCTAACTAAGATGTTTGGTGCAGTATTTCTCAAGTGGAAGAATGTGCATGGAAACTACTCGTCTCTCGTTGAATGACAACAAACACTTTATTGAAGAATCCCGTACATAGTTCCCACTTATACTAGGACTTTTCCTGACGAACTTTGACTTGTCTCAAGTCTTGTGCTAAATAAAAAGCTGAATAAAAAAACACACACAAAAACAAACAAAATGATAATATCGTGATGATATACAGTGCCTTCAGAAGGCATTCACACCCCTTGACTTTTTCCACATTCTGTTGTATTACAAAGTGGAATTAAAATAGATGTAATTGTTATTCTGGGTCAATGATCTACACAAAATACTCTGTAATATCAAAGTGGAAGGATTTTTTATATTTTTTATGAGAAATTAATGAAAATGAAAACACTAATATATATTGATTAGATAAGTATTCACCCCCCTGAGACAAGACATGTTAGAAACATTTGGCATTGAATACAGCTGTGAGTCTTTTTGTGGAAGTCTCTAAGAGCTTTGCACAGCTGGATTGTACAATATTTGCACATTATTCTTTTTAGAATTCTTCAAGCGCTGTCAAGTTGGTTGTTCAAGCTGATGTAAGTAAAATCTCTAACTAGGCCACATTAAGAAACATTCAATGTCATCTTGGCAGTGGTGGAAGAGGACTCAAAAGTAAAAAATAACTTAATAGAAAATGACTCAAGAAAAAGTGAATGTCACACAGTAAAATACTACTTGAGTAAAACTCTAAATGTATTTGGTTTTAAATATACTTTAGTATCAAAAGTAAAAGTATAAATAATGAAAAATTCCTTATATTAAGCAAACCAGATGGCACAATTTTCTTGTTCTGTATTTATTTACGGATAGCCTGGGGCAAACTACCAACACTCAGACATCCACCAGATCAGAGGCAGTAGGCATGACCAGGGATGTTCTCTTAAAAAGTGTTTGAATTGGACAATTTTCATGTCAAAATGTAATGAGTACTTTTGGGTGTCAAGGAAAAGTACATTATTTTCTTTTGGAATGTAGTGAAGTAAAAGTAAAAGTTGGAAAAATATAAATAGTGAAGTAGAGACCACCGCGCCCCTATCAAAAAACGACGACTTACAGTGAAAAAGTAGAAGTTTACTAATCACCTAGCCAAATACATTAAACTCTAGTTTTCACAATTGCCTGATATTTAAACTCTAGTATAAATTTCCTGTCTTAGGCAGTTAGGAGACACTTTGAATTTTAAAGAAAATGTGACATACGTATGAAAATGAATGTAGAAGATGATTTATTTCAAATTTTTTCATTCACCATTCCCAGTGGGTAAGAAGTTTACCATACAGATTAGTATGTTGGTAGCATTGCCTTTAAATTGTTTAACTTGGGTCAAACGTTCGGATAGCCTTCCAGAAACTTCCCACAATAAGTTGGGTGAATCTTGGCCCGTTCCTCCTGACAAGAGCTGTGTAACTGAGTCAGGTTTGTGGCCTCCTTGCTCTGCAAACGCAGTTCCCCACAAATTTTCTATGGATTGAGGTCTTTGTGATGGCCACTCCAATACCTTGACTTTGTTAACGCTTCATTTGCCACAACTTTGGAAGTATGCTTGCGGGTCATTGTCCATTTGGAAGACCCATTTGCGACAAGCTTTAACTACTTAAAGTTGTCTTGAATGTGTGCTTCAATATATGCACATCAGTTTCCTGCCTCACGATGCCATCATATTCTTGGTGAAATGCACCAGTCCTCCTGCAGCAAAGCCCCCCAGAACAATGATGCTGCCTCCTCCGTGCTTCATGGTTGAGATGGTGTTCATCGGCTTGCAGAATCCCCTTTTTCTCAAACATAACGATGGTCTATTATGCCAAACAACAGTTCTATTTTTGTTCATCAGACAAAGGACATTTCTCCAAAAAGTACGATCTTTGTCCCCATTGTGCATTTGCAAAACCGTAGTCTGGTTTTTTATGGCGATTTTTTTGTGGCTTCTTCCTTGCTGAGCGGCTTCCAGGTTTTTGAATGATATGGTCTCGTTTTATCTGTGATATAGAACTTTGGTACCTGTTTCCTCCAGCATCTTCAACAAGGTCCGGTGCAGTTGTTCAGGGATTGATTTGCACTTTTCGCACCAAAGTACGTTCATCTCTAGGAGACAGAACGTCTCCTTCCTAAGCAGTATGACGCTGCGGTTCCCATGGGTTTTACTTACGTACTATTGTTTGTACAGATGGACATGGTACCTTCAGGCGTTTGGAAATGCTCCCAGGATGAACCAGACTTGCGAGGTCTAAAAATTTTTTCTGAGGTCTTGGCTGATCTTCTTTTTGATTTTCCCATGATGTCAAGAAAGAGGCACTGGGTTGAAGTAGGCCTTGAAATACATCCACAGGTACACCTCCAATTGAACTTAAATTTATGTAATAGCCTATTCTGAAAGGATTCTAAAGCCGTGCCATAATTTTCTGGAATTTTCCAAGCTGTTTAAAGGCACAGTCAACTTAGTGTATGTGCACTTCTGACCCACTGAAATTGTGATACAGTGAATTATAAGTGAAATAATCTGTCTGTAAACAATTGTTGGAAAAATTACTTGTGTCATGCACAAAGTAGATGTCCTAACCGACTTGCCAAAACTATAGTTTGTTAACAATACATTTGTGGAGTGGTTGAAAAACGAGTTTTAATGACTCTATCCTAAGTGTATGTAAACTTCCGACTTCAACTGTAAGTAGTACTTTAAAGTATTTTTACTTCAGTACTTTACACCACTGCATCTTGGTAAGCAACTAGATTTGGCTTTGTGTTTTAGGTTATTGTCCTGCTGAAAGGTGAGTTAGTCTCCCAGTGTCTATCYGACAGACGACTGAACCAGGTTTTCCTGTAGGATTTTGCCTGTGCTTAGCTGTATTCCGTTTATTTTTATCCTAAAAAAACTCCCTAGTCCTTGTCGATGGCAAACATACCCACAACATGATGCAGCCACCACCATGATTGAAAAGGAGAAGTTGCTTGAAATTCACTGCTCAATTGAGGGACCTTACACATAATTGTATGTGTTGGGAACAGAGATGAGGTAGTCAGTCAAAAATCATGTTAACCACTATTATTGAACACATAATGAGTCTGTGCAACTTATTATAACTTATTATGTGATTTGTTAAGCACATTTTTACTCCTGAACTTATTTAGGCTTCCCATAACTAAGGGGTTGAATTCTTATTGACTTAAGACATTTTAGCTTGTCATTAAACATTTGTTTTTTATGTTCTACCAACAAAATTCCACTTTGACATTAAGGGGCATTGTGTGCAGATCTGTAACACAACATCTCAATGTAATAAATGTTAAATTCAGGCTGTAACACAACACTTATGTGGAAAACGTTAAGGGATGTGAATACTTTCTGAAGGCACTATATGCATGAAGTGTTTCGACTGGGAAGCATGCAACAGGCTTAAAATGTAAAGTCCCCATATTTGGGGACCCTATTTGATTGTTTTTATTTATTCAGTTCAGTTTGGTATGAGAACGGTAGCCCCTATCTGCAAAAGTAGGGTGTCTGCGAAAGCTGAGTATCTTGGCTATTGATCGGTGCCTTCATATCTTTGGTATGACTTACTACCATATATAGGCATACGAATTTACAAGGGCAGGCCGAGCCGTTTACCTAATTTCAAGATGTCTGCTACTTACATTCCGGTTAGCGTTGTGAAGCATAAACGGAATAAACACAGAATACGTTGATACACACTGAAAGCCGAGACTTCACACATCATGAGTATAACTTATGTGTCTCCCTGTGACCTATCGTTATTGATCCCCAGCCCCGAGAGTCAAATTTTTTATTTTACTAAACATTTTCACCAAACAGCAAACATCTTACAAGGTAAGCTTCGATTTGGTCTGTGTTTGCGCTACAGCTACATGGGGGGTATCAAATGAATCCTTACGTTGGTAGGAACAAATCTAGCCAATGTTATCTGATGATGTTTTACTTAATGGCAACATCGAATGTCCACTGAGTGACTATATCTTTGCGTATCAAAAATATGATTTTACCTGCTTACGTGTTGTAGGCACCCATATCCCCTGTTTGTCCCCTGACACCACCACAATGTTTGAGAGGTTGGTGTTGTAGAAATGTAGTTTTTATAGTGAACAAAAACTTTTAGGCACATCCAGTGTGCAACAATAGCTTAATTACCACATTCGGACACTTTGGAGAGGTTGAAAAAACACTTGAATGTACCCTGGATACCCCATAACACCCCCACAATGTTTGAGTGAGGTTGATATGGTAGAAATTTTGTTTTATACTGAAGAAATAGCATTTAGGGATTGCAAATATGTAATAGCACTGGAATTATCTAATTTACAGACATATGCCACTTTGGAGAAGTTTAGGGACACTTGGAAACGTCCCGTGATCACACCTGACACCACTTACTAAAACATCTGCCCATTTCTTGTTGTTAGGTCTTTCAATCCCATAGTTTTTTCTGATATTGTTCACATGTTGTGGAAGCCATCTGAAATGTTTCCAGCTCTGGGCTTCAATAATTCACTTATAGCTTGTCAATGAAATATGTTTTTTTTGTGTGTGTGTATGTTTCAGCTTGTGTATTCTGAACTATGTACCTTCTATCTTCTAATAATTTCCTAGCTAATTTCCGTATATCTTTTAAACTACCCACAATGCACTAGTTCTCAACCTTATACGGAGGATCTACTCTGTGCAACCGAGTTTGTATGCTAGCTCGGTAGTTAGCTCAAACTGGCTAACGCTAGCCACTACCCATGCTAACATGTAATTACATTCCAGACTAAGTGTTGGCGATAGTGAGCTACAACCCACCAATCACAGGAAGTGGAATGTAAACAAGAAGCAGGCGGGGCATGTGCGGCCATGCAGTATGTCCAGGCCATGGACCGCTGGGAGAGACAGGAGGTCTCTCCAGTGCCTCGACCAGAATTCCGTGGGGATGCGTCTCTCCCTTCCCAGGGAGTATGATGGAACGGCAGCACAGTGCCAGGGATTCTTGCTACAACTGAACCTCTACCTGGCCACTGTGCACCCAGCTCCCTCGGGAGGGGAGAGAGTGGCCGCTCTCGTCTCCTGCCTCACAGGAAGAGCGCTGGAGTGGGCAAACGCCGTGTGGAGAGAAGGAGACACGGCTCCAGACCACTTCCAGGATTTCACCCGTCGCTTCAGGGCTGTCTTCGACCATCCACCTGAGGGCAGAGCGGCGGGGGAGAGGCTCTTCCATTTGAGGCAGGGGACGAGGAGCGCCCAGGACTTTGCCCTTGAATTCCGAACCTTGGCTGCCGGAGCAGGCTGGAACAACAGGGCCCTCATTAACCACTATAGATGCAGCCTACGAGAGGACGTCCGATGTGAGCTGGCCTGCAGGGCCACCATTACCTTTGACCAACTGGTGGATTTGTCCATCCGGTTGGATAACCTGCTGGTCACCCGCAGACGTCCAGAGGGGGCTCTGTTGGTTCCATCATCCAGCAACCCCGCTCCGGTGCCCATGGAGTTAGGAGGTGCAGCTCATAGGGAGACGGGAGGAGGAGCCATCACGTGCGCCATCTGTGGCCGCAGAGGACACACTGCTGGTCAGTGCCGTGTTGGTTCCTCTGGGAGTCGAGGCAACAGGCAGGGCACTCTGGCATCACTCCAGGTGAGTTTGCACCACACTCATCCAGAGTCCTCTGTTGATCAATTGTTTGTGCCTGTTTGTTTCCCTGAGTTTTCCCCACATTCGCAGCATAAGGAGCTCATCGATTCAGGCGCAGCTGGGAATTTTATCAACAGAGCATTAGCATTAGGTTAGGAATCCCCATTTTTCCTATAGTTAGACCCTTCCCGGTACACGCTCTAGATAGTCGACCATTAGGGTTCGGGCTAATTAGGGAGGCCACCATCTCCTTGGCCATGATTATGCAGGGGAATGAGGAGAGAATCAGTCTCTTTCTCATTGACTCACCTGCATTTCCTGTGGTAGTAGGCCTTCCCTGGTTGGCTCTGCATAACCCCACTATTTCCTGGCAACAGAGGGCTCTCACGGGGTGTTCGCGAGAGTGCTCAGGAAAATGTGTAGGGGTTTCCGTTGGTGTTACCACGGTGGAAAGTCCAGATCAGGTCTCCACCGTGCACATCCCCCCAGAATATACGATTTGGCTCTCACCTTCTGTAAAAAAAGGCGTCTCAATTACCACCTCATCGACGGGTGGATTGTGCGATAAATCTCCTGGCAGACGCTGCGCTTCCCAGGAGTCACGTGTATCCCCTGTCGCAAGCAGAGACGGTGGCTATGGATACATATGTCTCTGAATCCCTGCGGGGGGTACATTCGGCACTCTACTTCACCTGCCTCCTCGAGTTTCTTTTTTGTGAAGAAGAAGGGTGAAGGTTTACGACCGTGCATTGACTATCGAGGTCTCAATCAAATCACGGTGTGGTACAGTTACCCGCTACCTCTTATCGCTACGGCGATTGAGTCAATGGATGGGGCGCGCTTCTTCACGAAACTGGATCTCAGGAGTGCGTATAACCTGGTGCGTATCCGGGAGGGAGACGAGTGGAAGACAGCGTTCAGTACCACCACAGGGCATTATGAGTACCTCGTCATGCCGTACGGGTTGAAGAATGCTCCATCAGTTTTCCAATCCTTTGTAGACAAGATTTTCAGGGACCTGCACGGGCAGGGTGTAGTGGTGTATATCGATGACATTCTGATTTACTCCGCTACACGCGCCAAGCATGTGTCCTTGGTGCGCAAGGTACTTGGACAACTGTTGGAGCATGACCTGTATGTCAAGGCTGAGAAATGCCTGTTCTTTCAGCAGGCCGTCTCCTTCCTAGGGTATCGCATTTCCACATCAGGGGTAGAGATGGAGAGTGACCACATTTCAGCCGTGCGTAATTGGCCGACTCCCACCACGGTAAAGGAGTTGCAGCGATTTTTAGGGTTTGCCAATTACTACCGGAGATTTATCTGGGATTTTGGCCAGGTTGCTGCACCCATTACCTCATTGCTGAAGGGGGGTCCTGTAAGGTTACAGTGGTCGGTTGAGGCGGACAGGGCCTTTGGGCAGCTAAGAGCTCTGTTTACTTCGGCTCCGGTGCTGGCCCATCCGGATCCCTCTTTGGCATTCATAGTGGAGGTGGACGCGTCCGAGGCTGGGATAGGAGCTGTGCTCTCACAGCGCTCGGGCACGCCACCAAAACTCCGCCCCTGTGCTTTCTTCTCGAAGAAGCTCAATCCAGCGGAACGTAACTATGATGTGGAGGACCGGGAGTTGTTGGCTGTGGTTAAAGTGTCGAAAGCGTGGAGACATTGGCTTGAGGGAGCTCAACACCCTTTCCTCATCTGGACTGACCACCGCAATCTGGAGTACATCCAGGCAGCGAGGAGACTGAATCCTTGTCAGGCAAGGTGGGCCATGTTTTTTACTCGTTTTGTGTTTACCTTATCCTACAGACCAGGTTCCCAAAATAAGAAGGCAGATGCACTGTCCAGAATGTATGACACAGAGGAGCGACCCATGGATCAGACTCCCGGCCTCCTGCCTGGTAGCGCCGGTCGTGTGGGATCTGGATGCGGACATTGAGCAGGAGTTGCGTACGGAGCCCGCTCTCCTCCAGTGTCCCGTTGGGCGTAAGTACGTTCCGTCTGCTGTCCGTGACCAGTTGATCTCTTGGGCCCACACGTCTCTCTCCTCTAGTCATCGGGGGATCGGTCGGACGGTGCGCTGTCTGACTGGGAAGTACTGGTGGCCCACTTTGGCAAAGGACGTGAGGGTTTATGTTTCCTCCCGCTCGGTGAGTGCCCAGTGTAAGGCTCCGAGACACCTGCCCAGAGGTAAGTTACATCCCTTACCCGTTCCACAACGACCTTGGTCACATCTGTCAGTGGATTTCTTAACAGATCTTCCTCTCTCACAGGGAAATACCACGATCCTGGTCGTTGTGGATCGTTTTTCTAAGACCTGTCGTCTCCTCCCTCTGCCTGGTTTCCCTACGGCCCTACAGACTGCGGAGGCCCTGTTTACACATGTCTTCCGGCACTACGGGGTGCCTGAGGATATAGTGTCGGATCGGGGTCCCCCGTTCACGTCGAGAGTTTGGAGGGCGTTCATGGAACGTCTGGGGGTCTCGATCAGCCTTACCTCAGGTGTTCACCCCAAGAGTAACGGGCAGGTAGAGAGAGTCAACCAGGATGTGGGCAGGTTTCTGCGGTCCTATTGCCAGGACCGGCTGGGGGAGTGGGCAGCGCTCGTGCCCTGGGCCGAGATGGCACAGAACTCGCTTCGCCACTCCTTTACTAACCTCTCCCCCTTTCAGTATGTATTGGGGTACCAGCCAGTTCTGGCACTGTGGCATCAGGGTCAGACCGATACTCCTGCTTTGGACGACTGGTTTAAGCGCGCGGAGGAGACATGGGAGGCCGCTCGTGTCCATCTTCAGCAAGCCACGCGTCATGAAAAAACCAGCACGGACCGTCACCGCAGTGAGACCCCTGTGTTCGCACCGGGGGACCGGGTCTGGCTCTCGACCCGTAACCTGCCCCTCCGCCTGCCCTGCCGGAAGCTGGGTCCGCGGTTTGTGGGGCCATTTAAAGTCCTGAGGAGGGTGAACGAGGTATGTTACAGATTACAACTTCCCTCTGATTATCGTATTAACCCCTCGTTCCATGTGCCTCTCCTCAGGCCGGTGGTGGCTGGTCCGCTCCAGGAATCTGAGGTGTGGGAGGTCCCTCCGCCCCCTTTGGACATCGAGGGGGCCCCGGCGTACATCGTTTGTTCCATCCTGGATTCGTGGCGTCGGGTAGGGGGCCTTCAGTACCCCGTGGAGTGGGAGGGGTACGGACCGGAGGAGAGGTGCTGGGTTCCGGTTGCAGATATTTTGGATCCTGAACTGCTGCGGGAGTTTCACAGTTGCCGGACGGATCGCCCTGCGCCTCGTCCTCCGGGTCATCCTCGAGGCCGGTGTCGGCGCGCCGCTGGAGCCGCGTGTCAAGGCGGGGGGGGGGTACTGTCACGACTTCCACTGAAGTCGGCTCCTCTCCTTGTTCGGGCGGCGTTCGGCGATCGACGCCACCAGCTTTCTGGCCATCGCCGCTCCATTTTTCATATGTCCATTTGTCTTGTCTTGTTTTCATACACACCTGGTTTTCATTTCCCCAATCAATCTACTTGTATTTAACCCTCTGTTTCCCATCATGTTTTGTGTGTAAATATTTTCATGTTATGTTGTGGTTGTTAAGCGCTTTACTGTATTGTTCCGTTTTTTTGAGCGCGTTTGTTTTTGTTGTGCTCCCGGTTTGGAACTATAATAAAGTGCGCTTCATTTATCTTACTCTGCTCTCCTGCACCTGACTTTGCCTTCATACACAGCCTGACACTTACATTATAGGGAATAGGCTGGCTTGCCAAGTTCTCCATATTACATCGACCCTAGTAAAAAAAAAACATTCTTCGAAATTCTGATCGGTTTTATGTAATAACTCTAAAAATAAAATAGTGAGGTGTAACTTTGCATTGGGAATTGCGTATATTTATGCAACTCCATATGTTACAAGTGGTTATGTTTATGCTACATCCTCTTTGAGTGTGTAATATATTGAAACTGTTTGTTACCCGCCTTCCTTTTTCCTCCTGCATTGGGTAATAGAAAATTACTGCTTTGATTCTTTGTTGTCTATATGTCTTATATTTGTTTTTACATTTCTAACAACAATACATAAGCATGAACAATATAGTTTTTTAGCGTCTTTACTGCTGTTTGGAATATATAACTGTAGCTATGTTATTTCAGATATGAGGTGAAATGATGTTTTGTTTCTTTGATGTGTAGTGGTTGAGGCTAATGATAGCAGAAATGTGGTATGGCATATGGACGTGATTTACTTACTTTGCAATGGCTTCCTGTCTTATCTTTGTATCATGGACTTTAGTAAATTAATCCATCTTTGAGTTTTACTTTTGGTCTGCAAGCGAACTTTGCCAACAGTTGAATTGTTTAAAAGAATGCCAAAGAGAGAATAAAAATGTTCACATGCTATGTGACACAAATATCTTATTTGGCTATAGCCAAGAATTTCCTTAAAAATGTAAAACTAATCTATTCAATATTAACAAATACAGTTCACACTTTACCAGTGTGACAGTTACGGTCAATACAGTGTGGGAGACCAACATTGGAAAGCAAGACACGAGAAAATCACAAAGGTGACAGTAATCAAAGGATTAATGTATGCAAACGAGATGTTTGGCAGGCATGGCTGGTGACGGCGCTAATTGAATAATTGGCTTCAGAGCGCCACACGCACCAACCACACTGCGTGTGTGTGTGCGTGTGTGCGTGTGTGCGTATGTGTGTGTGTGCTAGCGGACATTTTAGGTCTACCCTCCTCATGCGCTCACCACTGCCAAACGCCTTAAGATGGTGGCACCTTGAGGGAGAGAGACACCAGGCACCACCTCCTCTCTCTCCTCCTCTACCACAGGTCTTCACAACAACACTGGGCAGGCACCCCTCCCTAACCCCTGCCCTCCTAATAAATATTTAATTCCCCCCTTTCTAATAAGGATATAAGGCGCCGGCTCTGGTGCCGGATCTTTAAATTTGCATAAAAGGTCCAGATGCTAATGAAACTGTGGCGACTACTGGCATTGCTTACTGCTCTATATGCAGCGTTGCCATCTCCCTAGACAAGCCAAGATCCCACATAATTGAATTGCGAAACAGTACGCCGTATTCAATTGGCTCGCTGTATTCAAAACACATTAAGGTACCAAGGAGAACGACTGTCCTGTTTTAATTGTAGCAGCGCTACAGCTGTTTATGCGTATTTCAAGTCTCCTGTAACCCCCCCACCATTGTAAAAACGGCAGATAAAGTAGTTGGCGTCATGCATTAAATAAAACATTCTGTACTTATTTGAGCCATATGAATTGGTAGGTGGGTTCTACAACTATTGCTTAAAAATGTATAAATATGTTCACATGAAAGACACCGTGAACTATTAATATTAGATACTGAAAAATGACTGTATTTTCAGAGTATGCATGAGCAATTGAAAGAATGCAAGGGAAAATGTACAATTACATTGTGATCTACCACTGCCTTAACATACCAGAGCAAAATTATATATTTGGCAACATTTAAGGAAAAGTACAGTCAGTGTCGCCATAATGTATGTCAGAACAGTAAAGGCACAAGGTGTCACTTTTGGTTATTTTTAATTAATTGAGAATGAATAATGCAGTAACATGAAATACATTATTTACAAGCTTTCATCTTACGAGAGGATTCAAAGCGTATTTCAGATGCAATTATTTATAGCAGGGGTATTTGCATAATCAAAAGCCAGTGGAGCACAGAGATATCGAAAAGGAAAGGCAGCCAGTCAGCTTGGTTTAGCCGTATACTGTAAAGCTGCCATTCATGCGTATGCAGCCAGCCTAGCTATTGTTAACGCCAATGCTCACAACATCAGTCATATTAATCTTGTGACCGCCAGAATTTCTGCTGTGTGTTGTTAGCATCAATGGCATTAGCAATTAAGATGACATAAGTGCAATGTAGCTAGCTAGCATTAGCATCTTTGTGGAAGTCTGCTGAACATTATATGGGATGGGCAGAGAGATATGTTGGAAAAATGCAAATCAACAAATGTTTACTATTTTGTCCTTTAATATGTTTGAGCCTATATGTTTTTAAAATATGTATTTTATACATGTAGGCTACTGTATGTATTATCTACGCACATGATCTGTGTGTAAGTAACAATGTGTGGTTATGAGACAAACTAAAATGTTTTATGCAAGTTTAAAGGATGTTACTGTACAATAGGCTTTGTTCCTCGTTCATTTTAGTGTCCTTCAATTCATTCAACGTTTTGCTCAAACAATACCATAATTATCAATGTCCCGTTCAAACACATTTGGTGTGGGAGCGTACAATACACTGACTGTCATTAATGTCCTATTAAGCCGACATTGATCCAGGCATGTGTCAGAAGGTAATGGCATGGACAGTGAGACATGGAGGTAGCTAATGTACTGGTAGCAGTGAGACCATGTCTGGGACCACCTCCACGCAGGCTGCTAAAGGGAGGGGCACTGTGGCAGAGCACAGCATGTCCACTGCTCCTCACGACGACGCTCAAGTGGCAATGCATGATTTCATTAAAAAGGGCCCAACCATGACATTCAACAATGGATTATTAGCCCATATTATGGCTGGTTGATCGTTTATGAGCAAGGATGCAGGAGGCTGACCACATCCTTATAAATGGTGAACCAGTGGAAAGACGAGTCAATAGATATTTGGTGTGTGACATGCAAAAATCAGGAGATGCACTGAAATGCACTGCAACGTCATATGTTTGATGCAGATTGAAACAGCATCTACAGTGGCAGGCTGTCGTCACTGTGTAAGATGAGCAGCCATACCTACTGATGTGGTCTACATAGCTTTGGTCACCCTGTGCACTGCTAATAATATCCATCACCCCACTGTTAATGGAGAAGTCACCTGACAGGAAATACAATGCAACACCTCAATGTGTGGAATGAATCCAATAAATTGAGCCCAGGAGACAAGGAGAGAGTGGCATTCTAGTCTGTTACACACACACACACATACGCACATAGACACACACAATAAAACCAGGAACCTGTCCTGCTCCAGCGGTACTGATGCCGGCATGCACACCGTGAGCTCACCTCTCGTTGCCACGGCGACACCAACCAGAGGGAAAATCCTGGTGTGTGTGTGTGTGTGTGTGTGTGTGACAGATGCCTGAGCGGGAGTAAGGAGGGCCTGAGGAATTCACACAGCGCTAGGGCTTGTTTAAGCACTAGCGCCTCATTCAGTTACCAGGCCTTAGTTATTAGGGAAACACTAAACCGGCCCTTTCAATTATCAAGGCAATGACTTTAGCACGGCAGCCTGTTTATAATGGCTGGCCTGGGATTTGAAATTAGATTACTTAGAAATAGTCGGTCGACAAGGTTGAAAATAGACATTTACAAACACACACTTACACACACAAATATGTGTATTATCATGATTATGTAAATGTAACATGTATACACACAAACGTATAGAGAATCACAGTCATGAACACACTTGCAGGTATGACCACCACATTAAACACACACAAACACCCACACATACTTTTATTTCCAAAAACAAAAAAAATGGGACTAACAGCTGAATTGGTGACTGAATTCTATAAGTGATGAAGAGCTAACTCAGTCTGAGGGTCCTCTGCTCATCAATGGTGGCGCTAAACCTCCATTGAATGCCCTGAATTCATTAGCCATCGAGCACAGATGGCGTCTGGCTGCTTGTCTCAAGTTCAAGTTCATGTCCAGAAGAGACAGAGAGAGACATGGTGAAGCCAGACAGAACAGACGCTACTGAGACACAACCATTGTTCCTCGTCTACAGGCATCTCCCAACGTCCTTGGGACCTGGACGAACGTTGAATACGGCATTGGATCTGGTGTGACCTGTCTCTGCTTGACATAGCTTGACATTTTAGGAAATCAAGCTGAAGGATATGTGGATTTGTGTGATGTTTTCTGTGCTTAAGTAAGTATTTCCCACGACTATGTAACAGCTACAGACAAATTACAAAAAAGGATGTGCTAGGTCTGAACACCCACCCGTATGCAATTAAATCCCAGTGTAAACCACATTGTGTTATGACAATACAGTACTATAATAACAGATGCAACAACATGGTGACTATTTGAAATCCTTTGTCTAGCATAGAAATGACCCAGACGGACCTCATCATAAGGTCACTACCTGCCAGTTTGCACTTGTATTATTACAACATGAGCCCTCTGCACAGAAAGAAGGCACATAAAAAAACTGGCACGCTGGGCTGGTGTGAAATATGCTGATTGCTCGTCCAATGAATATGGAAAACCTGCCATGGTCGCCATGGTTATGTTACTCAGCCAATCACATGACAACAATGGCTGCGGAGGACTGTAAGTGTGGGTGGGGAGGGAGTGGACAGCAGAGCCAGAGTTACTGAGCAGAGAAAGGTGCTGTCACCACCCATCTCTATACACATAGTCAAATCACACGTCTATATTTCTCTGTGAAAATGGGCCTTTTGAAATGGATGGCAAGGCCTCTCCTCCTCTCCTTCCCACCACCCTGCCTGTATGGCAGTTTCATAAATAACCACATGCATCCGCACAGCCAGGGGCAGACTGGCCATCTGGCATTTCAGGCAAGTGTCAGATGGGCTGAACCATTTTTAGCTGAGTGGGCCTGTCTAACTAGGTTTTTTTGTTGTTGCACAAAATGATCATTATTTGGCTAACAATGTGGGCCTCAAGGGGAAATTGAGCTGTTGTGGAGGCCTTGAGGAAAAAAATGGGCCAGTGTGGGGACCTCAGCGAAAAGAAATTGGGCGGATTTCTGGTCCCAGTCCGCCCCTGCTCACAGCCACTCCAAGCACTTCCTACTGTGAGATACACTACTCAGCCAACAAAGATGAGCTGGAGAAAAAGTATGTAGGACTATCTGCTGTCGGTTATTAGATGAATTGTAGCTAAATTTACAGCTTGATAGAGTATTTACTATATTACCACAGACTCATGCATGATTTGGCAGTGTTCGCAAGAGGACAAAATATTAATGTGATATACACTAATGCTCTGGAGACAGTGCACGCCCAATGCAAACCGTTGCCAGCCAATATCACTGTTACAGTATGCACAGCAGGAATAGTGAGAGTGACTAAGAGAGAGAGATGCAAGTGTGACTTGCAACAGTTTCAGACATGTGATACTGTTCTCTCTCCTGGCAACACTGGGCTACATTTAGCAATGCATTGTGATGCTGCACTTTTTGAGGAGAATGACTGGGGTTAACATCCTCTGTTTGATACAGTGCTACAATATGGGGAAACATAGTGTATGGCAGCCTAGAAAGGACATGAAAGTAGGCTACTGCAAACCAATAAGATACAAAATACAAGACACAAAATAAAATAGCCTACCATATGATATAGCCTACTAGTTTTGTATTTCAGGCTAAATAAAAATTAATTACACTGGAAGAATAAAATAAAATGTATCCACCAATATCAATTGGCTGAGGAATAATTTGGTGAAATGGTAGACCATTTCTTTGGTCAAAAGTATCAAATTGAATTTAGGTCAATTTCACACCATAAAACGTCTTCAGACTTCCAATGATGAAGAAATCTTTTGATTCAGCCAGTTTAGTGCAGTGGCCTTTTATGCTGTGGAGAATCAACTGATTTATATTTGCTGGTTTACTTACAGACTTCAAGTTTTTCTTTACACTGTGCTGACATTTAGTATGGACCCAGAGTAGAAAACAATTAAGCCATTCATGAGTCTAGATGGTGATTTCAATCGACTTAACCAGGGACAATGAAACTTGGTTATTCACTGCTTTCCCAAATTGTGTTCTCAAATAAAATGTTGGGCTAACGTATAATGACCCAGTATCGTATACACTCTTTGATAAGGGTCAGAACAAGACACACTAGTTTTGTCTGATGGTGTGAGAAAGTCGGCCAGAGACCCTTTCAGCAAGACCGTGTTGAATTCAGCCACTGTGAGCCTATTTAACATTGAACTTGAATAATACCATGTGCACTAGCCTACCACTGCATACACTGATGGTTTCGGCCTAGAACTCTGGCGCTTCCACATCGGCCTATCAATTAAAAATACATTTAGGCCAGCACTTGGGCAAAAAAAAATGCAATTTCATCAATTAGGCTACAGCTAATCAATATTTTAATAGGCTTTAAAGTAGTCATAAGACATTACACAATTTACACGAAAAAAAACGTACATCCATATGAAAAGGCCTACTATTAATAATAATATACTATCTGAAATGTAAAAAAAATCACAAAAGAAAAATGTAGACTATGACTCAATTAAAAGCAGATATCTAGCTCAAGAACAAGTGTAGATAATAAACATCACCTCATCTCCAGACAATAGACTCTTCTAACATCCATGAAGAAAACAAACAGCCTAGGTTACAACTGACACCATACACAGAGGCTATTCTCAAACATAAATAGATCTTGTTGGAAAGCCATCGTTGAGAAACAATGGTTTTTACAACTCTATTGGGTTGCCAACAAAGCATTTTAATGGTTATGGTGTTTGTAACATTCTATCCAACTGTGCTACCATCAATAAAGAAACAAGACAACTAACCCGCTAGTCACCATGTGCCTAATGCATGCCACGTGCTCCCTTGTTATAAACAAATCCACCGGTGACTAATATAAGCCTAATGGCCTGTAGCCTATAGCTAATAGCATCCAACACGCAAAATTACCAGGCCAGAAGCTATGCCTGCACTATTAAGCTATTTCTTTCAAATGAATTTTATTCGGATGTACTATATATCAGAATAAAATAAATATGTTGGCTTTAGCTACTTCTATAAACATTCCTTTATATTAATCAGGGTCAAGTTCAAATACAGCACATGCAGGGATATCGTCTATTCAATTTGGCAGACTTCTTAAGGCCTATATTGCATTGTCAAATTCATTCTCACGAGACAAACAATAGATCAGCGTTAGAGCGCTAGGCCATTAAAGGCCTACAATTCCATAATTATATAACATCGTTGATTGGATTTATAAACACGTCCAGTTTTAAGATAATTGGCAATGCATTACGCATTCAAAACCGTTGCTACTCAAGTTTGGAGGCCGCGTCGGCTGGGTGGGAAACGTCGCCTCTTTCTATGGGGATGCAGATGAGTCTGGCGCACNAACAGGTGTAGACTAACAGTGAAATGCTTACAATAGGTTATATCATAGGACATTACAAAATATATTTTAAAAATAAACCTTAACATCCATCTGAAAATGCCTAATAGGTTACTAAGACTATCCTAAATATACAATAGACCTATTCGCAAAATAACAATTAATCATTTAATTAAAGGTGTGTAGCCTACATGAGACTCTCATCACGCCACAGCCAAAGAGCACGAGAATAACAATAACCTCATCTGCAGACAACAGACCACTAACATCCATTAAAAAAAAAAACATCCGGCATCATACAACTGGCATCATAAATGGAGGCTATTCTCAAATGTAGCCTAAATATGTATTGTTGGAAAGCCATCTTTTAGTAACAATGTTTTATACAACTCTATTGTGTTACCAACAAATCCTTTAATGTTTATGGCGTTTGTAAGATTCCAACTGTGTTACCATCAATAAAGAAACAAAGCAACTATCCCGCCGATCACCATGTGCCTTATGAATGCCATGTGCTCCCTTGATAGTTAATAAACAAATCCACTGGCGACTAATATAATGGCCCGTATAGCTAATATCATCCAACATACAGAATCAGCAGCCCAGGAGCTATCCCTGCACTTTAAGGCTATTTCTTTCAGATGCATTTTATTCGGATGTAAAATATTAATCACAATTAAATCAATTAATATAAATGTTGGCTTTAGCTAGGCCTACCTCTGTGAAAAAATCATTTATATTAATTAGGCATTGTTTTACAATTAAATGTAAGATTTTTTAAAGTCCTGTTCAAATTCAAATACAGAGTGCACATGGCGTGATGTCATCTATTCAATTCGTTAGACTTCTTTAGGCCTATTGCATTCTCTGTGACATTAATTATCATGAGTCAAACAATAGATCGGTGTTAGAGCGCTCAAGTATGCCCATATACAATTCCGTAATTATAGAACATCTTTGTATGGATGCATAAACCCAAACAGTTTTAAGATAATGACCCACGGTCCTAATTGTCAGTTGCCTACAATTGGCAACGAATTACGCATTCAAAACCGTTACTACTCCAAGTTTGGAGGCCGCGTCCGCTGGGTGGGCAACATCGCCTCTTTCTATGGGGATGCAGATGAGTCTGGTGCACTTGACGTCTTTTCATGACCCTCCCCCCCCTCACGGCGCTGTCTGTCATATTCGGACTGGGCATGGCATTGCCACTTGCCCCCGAGCGTGGGAATGGGAGCGTCCAGTCGTTCACATCTCCAGCCCTGTGGTTAACTGAATCAATTAAGCAGGGCCGAACCCCCCTCCCTCTTTTAGCCCATACCCAAATCCCTCCTCTCCATTTTTGTCAGCTCTGTATACGTTCTAATTATTGCTGTTTGGGATGCCAGCGCCGTTTCCTGGTTGGAGTCGATCATGCTGAAATAAAAAAATGGGGAGGGCGCGCATCCTAAATGTCAATCTCATTCTCAATGCTATAGCCTACATTAGCCAAACAGATGGAGCATGCATGCTAGCCTAGGCTAGAACTCAAACGGATATATGTTCTATATTCTATTTGCCACATTTAATTATAGATAATAACGTATTTCAAGAAAGAATATAGCAAGAAGCATGAACAAGATAGATACAAAATCAGAACTCTCACACTCTGAATCTGCCAAAGGCCTATAAAAGCCTAAGCATATACTTAAAAAGTGAGTGTGAATGCAACATTTACTCATGCTATGATTAGTTATAGTCTAGGCTACCTGAAGTTTTCAAAAGTAATAGCCTGACACAAACATATAGCCTAATATAAGTAATACATAAATACAACTCTTTCACATTTCCAATAGGTGAAAATGTCCCGCCAATGCTAGCTGTAACAGCAATTATTTCAAATGTTAAGACTTTTTCAATAATATTTTAACGTCAGGTTCTTATTTTGTGCATAGAGTAGGTTTATGGGTCTTGTTATTTCCAGTTTATATTTCCAAGGTCCTCGATGAGTCTGGAAGTAGTTTTTACTTTCGGTTATCTAGCTTTATGACGGCCATCACACTCATACAGCTAGATAACCAAAGATAACAACCCACTTCCCATTCTTCAAAAATATTCCATAATAGTCTTCTGTTCTCCGGGCGTTGGATTATGCACCTGCTTTCAGAAGTGGTCACCCATACTTTGAGGCAAATAAACCAAAATATAGAAGTACGCCTAATATTACTCCCATACATAATCCTATTTTATTTCCATAAAGGCCATTTCCATGGAACGAGTGCCCCAAACTTCCACACACCAGTTGTTAAAAAATATAATATCCAAAAAATATAATATAATGTGTTTAGATTGTCATATTCAGATGACATTAGCCAACATTACTGAGTTGAAGGAAGGTGGAGAACTGTATGGTGCAGTCATCCTTGCACAGGCCCTGATTTGCAATGCAAATTAATTCAATCCCACAAAAGGCTCTTTCGCCTATTAAGTCGTTGTGGCAGGCGCAATAGATATCCTGTGAGGCCAGCGAAGAAGATACGGAGGAGGTGGAAAATCCGTTTCCTGGAGAAAGTGCGAAAATGACACAGGATCAACGTCGCGATTGTTTCGGGATATGGAGAGGACCTTGTTTGTGACCAAAAATATATAAAGTTGTCCGCACGTATCCAGCGTGCTAGAGGAAAGAGATGCCGAGGACTCTAAGCCAAGGGTTCCGTTATGTTGGCTAGCCTCTGCCAACCGTCTGAAAGAAGTGGGAAAAGGGCCATCCCCAAGGAAAGGGGGGAAATGGGGAGGAGGGCTGGGCTTCCAATGCCAAAATCTGGACCAACCCGGCGAGGTCAAAGGCCTCAGACCACGGGAGTGTAAAGTAATGATGACGATGTCATGAAAAATCACAAATGCACGCTGATATTCATGCACGAGCAAGTGGCAAATCTCATCGCGTCATTACCAAGGCACCGGAATAATTGCGTTTCCGCTCGCGGTCTGCACGCGTTTTGTGGAATGACAAAAAAAAGGACGGAAAGACAAAATGATTGTGCGATGGTATGAGCACGATCATCTTGATACATTTTTAAGCCAGTAAGGGTATAATAGCCAGCAGTTTAAACCACAAAATAAAAGAGCTCAAATCAATGGAGGACATATGGCAGCATTCCAGGGCTGAGTAGAGCATTGTCTTGTATTTTCGTCGCAGCTAGTACCGAGTAGGGTCTTTGCTGTAGTTTGGAACTGGGCCAGGTTGATCGAATATACGGGTGTGAGAGAGAATGCGAGTCAAGCCACTTTCATTGACTCGATTTGAGTCGAAATCCTATTGGCTTCATGTGTTTTTTCATCGTCGAGACCGATGTAAAAGCTACAATGGTTTCCAGGTAGGCTATACTGGCGATGTCGCATTATCAAATACGCGTTCATTTTTCTACACAGTGACACACCTAAAACGTTTCATCTTGTCTGTATCAAACATACAATAATTATATATTCATATTTATCATACTTAGTAGGAAATATAAATATTCAATAACCTAACTATTAACGATATATGTGTTCATGCGCCCGGACGTTTTTTAAAATGTATTTTAAATATGAGTTTGGGATGTATGCCAGGGCTATTACCCATACTATAGGGTAGGTTACTGTATACGTATTGTTAGCAAGAATTCTCAAAATTTGGCACCAAAAAAGCAAGATAGTTGTGTGCTTTGTGTGTGTGTGTGTGTGTGTGTCAATTGAGAGAGCGCGAGAGGAGGGCGGAAGCAGTAAGGTCCAATTAGGGTATTGGGCTATATGATACACCAATATTGCGATTTCAATAGGCCAACTAAACAAGATCGATATTTCCATGCTATACTAATTGTGGTTCCAAACTTGGGTTATTTTCACAACGCAGAGATGATCCGCACAAAATGTGACTTTGTAGTCACTTATTTAATTATCTGTATTTTACAAACAACGGGTAGGCCTAATTAACTGCATATAGACCCTATAGCCTACGATATTGCCTAATCTTTGCACGTTAACTGAAATGTTTTTCATTTCCATCTATGTCGTGACATGGACCTGTTCACTTGTGTTTTTGCTGCGCGCTATATTCATGTATTGGCCCTATTGAAACATGTCGTTCAGGTGCTAACATGAAAGACCCAAATAGGTTGGAAGGCATCCAATTGCTCAGCCAAAACACTTCTAAATTCAACGTTTATATGATCACGAAACCCGGCCCTGTGCAATTATTAAGCACAGTTATTATTTGGAACGCGGTTAAAATCTGACTGCAAGTTAAAGTATTCATAAGTGGTAGCCTTGATATTAAAATTCCTTCGAAGTGACACCGGTTGATCCAACTGACAGAGATTTGAAGGCTAATGAACTAATAAAATGTCCCTCCAAGAATGCGCCATGCACGACTCTATCCAATTATGTATCATTTCAGAGTGACCCATTTATTAAAGTCTATTTTTATACTTTTTAATAATGTATTTGCAAATCAGGGTAGGGTTAGGGTAAACCCTAAGTTCTGAACATAGGCAACACAGGCCGCAACCACGCATTTGTTGTATCATACAACCCCACATAGGCCTACAATTTTAACAGTAGGCTACCAAAGTGCTATATACAGTGAAGTGAAATTTCCCAATAGTTCTGACATAATATTATAATCTATATGACTATTATTTCTCAATTTCAACAGAAGTGAGTTTTAAACATAAAAAGCAAACATTTCTCCCACCTTGGGCTTTTTGCGCGCCATACAGCATGGAACATTTGCCCTGCAACATATAGACTAGCCTGCAACCGTGATCCTATACTGTAGGTTTTATATGTTGTCAGTCTGTACGATACGATACAGAGGTAGCCTACCCAATTTTCATCATGAGACGATGTGCAACCCAATCTTTACGCATACGTTGTAGCCTACATTCAATTTGACCCGGCATAACACACTATAAACTGATGTTCGGAGCAATTTAAGACATTCTCAGTTAGTTAATAATCACAGCTGGCCGTTTTAACTTATTGCACAAACCATCTACCAATAATTGAACTTGTCATTGCGCAAAGTCCGCACTTTGGCTCAATGCATGGAGAGGCGTTGGCTACTTTTGCACTGTGCATGTGCCTGTGGTTGCGACAAGCTCATGCAAACAGTCTGAAAAATGCTCCGAGTTTTCACCATGATTATTTATTTCAGCGAATTACGTAGGCCTACAAAATCTCCAAATGTGACCAAATGTATTTACGTGCCAGGGAAGAGCACTACAACCCTACGAAGCAGTATGAACTGCAACTGCTCAAATAGATATGAAAGCTAATCGTAGCCTACATGGTCCTCTTCAGCTAAAACAAATTATCTCTATACATTACGTCCACTAGCCAATAAGAACCAATGAATATAGTCTATTATTCACCGAGTCATTCAACTTTACTGTAACTTTTACGCACATCAAGCTACATAAACTTTACGCGCGGTCAAGGGATTTTCACCAAAATTGAACTTACTTCCTCAAATTGCGCAAGAAGCATCACCGCAATCAGACACAGCAATCAGAAATCATCCCAGGTAGGATATATGTTCTGTGGGACCCGGTGGACAGTCCCCCAAATATCCAGCCGTCCTCGGCCGTCACTTCATTTAAAATTGCCGCTAATACTCAGTTCATTATGCGTGCTTCAGTTGCTCTGAGTAAGCCTGAGCATATTCCAAGCACATGATAGAGGGAGGGGAGAGGGAGACCGAACTTTCCCATAACGTCTGCGGCACCAAATAGAAAGTGCACAGTTGAAGCTGTGAGAGTCTGCAAGTTCTTTTTTTCTTCTTTTTTTTGGGGGGGGGGGGGTCCATCCTTTCTCTGTGAGAAAGGACGTGCTCTGAAATTCAAACAAGTTCTCTCGCTCTGTTGTTGGGCACGAACTGAAGAGGCATTGTTCGTCTTTTGGCCTGGACTCCCCCATTCCCAGACCAGGTTACGGAGTGATGGCGGTCGGTAATGAATTTGCTGCAGGCCCTCCTTTAACGCGTTATGACAAACGGAACATATTTACAGTCGTTCAGACAAAAGGGTGAACATAATGTGTTTGATACAATCCCAAACCAAGACTGAAGGAGGCCAGTAATACATCATAGTCTTTGTGGGAAAAACATTTTATAATTCCACTCAAAATGTTTTCACCTAAGGATTTAGTTAATTTGTATACACCCCCCCCCCCCCCCCCCCACACACACACACACACAGACACACACACACAAACACACACGCACCATGATGAGAGGACTTATACAATGTAACAATGATGTACCAATTGAACTTGTGATAAATTAATTTCGGAAGATCGCAAAAAGTAGTCAGCTATAAGATGGAAGCAATGTGTGGCCCTAACTTGTTCTTTAGCCTATGTTGTGCAAGCAGAGGCGTAGTGCCCATAGGGGGCACACAGACCCCCTCAGATGTGTCCCAGCAATTTTATGAAGTTGGCTTTAGCTAGCTCAGATAGGTTCCCAATCTCCCAACCTCATAACTAGCTCCTGTACCAAGAAGCCATTTCAGCCTACCAATCAAGTTAGATAGCTTGTCTAACTATCTTAGCTGGCCTGCCTACTTGCAAGGTTGGTAGACTTTAAAAAAGCAAGCAATTACTAAAAGTACTCAATAAGACTCACATTCCTTTAAATCTTTTACCAAGATTTTAGCAGATATGCAGAGAAGCACATTTAGTTTCTTTAAAATAACCACCAGTCAGTAGGATACTTACAGCTCAAGAGGTATGCTTAGATATACAGAAAAATAGATTTTTTTATATATAGAATTAAGCGTAGTGATTATGGCTCTAGATTGCAGGAAAAGGCTATTTCAAGTGTTTGACAAATGCTACATTCTCTAACTTCCACCCCCAGCCATCCTCAGGTACTTTGTGCCCCCTTAGATTTTGGGGGTGCATGACACCCCTGTGTGGAAGGACCATGTGCCATGATATGCTTGGGCTGTTACATATCTAGCCTACAGACAATGGAAATATTGGTATTGTTACTAACAAGTTACAATAGGTAATACAGGTAATGTAATGAATTGCAATTCTTCTTGTTATTAGTATTATTACTACAACTATTATCGCCTATTTGTTATTACACTATCAACATAGCTACGCTTATTACAGGTTCAAATGCCTTGTTGATAGTTTGGAGGAGATAAAGTATGTCCTTTTTTTGTGAAACACTACATTTATATCAGGGCAAAGTCATTTCCTACAGCTCTCTTAGTCTTTTCCCTGCCTAATTGCAGGCATATCCATGTGATTTAACCAGATTCACGTTTTGGTTTAACAGCGAGGTCACGTTCAATGACGTAGACAAGCATATCATCTACGTGCAGCCATATTTAAATACATCAAGGAAATTAGTGCATCAAAATATGCAAATCCAGTTTACATAGTCTGTCTAGCCGCTGCCAGAGCAATTTCCCCCAACCGGTTCTTGGGTATTTGATTGCCGTTTGGAAAGCGAACATTGTCCTGTTTGTTTTTGACAAAGCTCCGAGGGTGTGTGAGCGGTGTGCTTTGGAGACATCAAGTGAAGAAACCAAGGGTTCTGCCTGGGAAATCGCCCATGCATAATGAGATGAGCCACTCTGCCATTCTCAATGCTCCGATGCTGTTGGTTCCAGCGTGCGTATTATTTTTTATATTGTTGCATATGTAAAAGGTAGATTTGCATTGCTTTACTTTTCTCTATTCTTCGTTTTCCATGCTGTTACGTTTGCTTTAGGTTGTAGTGATTGCAATGGATATTTATGGATGATGACGCGCACCTACACGCGTTAACCTACAGTATTTCGAATTTCACATAGCCTATCAGCTGAAAAAAAGGACTATTCCGATTATAATGGGTTAAAATAAGGCAATAGGCCTACAGAAAGTTTGTAAGTTGACTAATGATGTAAAGCTGTCAAATATAATATTATTATTGTTCTCGACAAAGATATGTATAAGATTCTAGCAGCCAATCAATGGAAGGGATTCAGTGCTATAATAATGCTGAGGATACCTGGATTTATATTTAGCCTATATTCCAGGAAAGGTGCTCGGGATTGTGTTTTACAACAACAACAAAAATATATAGGCTACATGTAGCCTATGGTCATTTGAATAATCTGAATAATGTTAAGTGTTAACCCACCTTACAGTATGTATCTCTATTGGCTATGTACAGGCGACATTTCCTCTGTATTGGCTAATGATGCGCACACAGGCCGCGTTTGCGGGAGCGCGCGGGCACACACACTTACACACGGAATGAAACACTGACTTATGAACCATTGTCTTGAAGTAGCTAATTGTTGAATTTTTAGTAGACATTATCGTTTTTTAAATCACAAACAATGATTGGTTTAGAATGAGCGTTTTGCTGTATCAAATCGAATTGCAACACATTATATATAGTAGGCTAGGCTAAACGAGATACGTTTAACTTACCCTTATATTTTACATCACCATTCAAATCTTCCTGCTGGGCTATGCACGCGCTCTCAATCAAGTCGTCGCCAATTTTCCAGCCCAATTTATTTGTGCGAGCCGTTGGAGATTCCGTAGTCCCTACTCGTAACTCAGCCTCCTCGTCAAAAGTGAACCTTTTCCCGAACTGCTCCTCTTATGTGTCACCCAATAGAAGTGGTCAGACGGGCACACGTAAAGATTTTTCCCTCCAAACAGGGTACATGCTGTCATCGACCTGCAAGTTGTTTGTTTTGACAAACACGCATGGGGTTGCGTGCATTCTAAGATTATTGCACATCAATTGCTCTTGCCACTTGTAAAACCAAACCACCCTTTTTCGAATTTGTAACATGGAATAGTGTGACGCACTTGAACCAATATGTCAAGTGAGGCATGTCAGCTATGTGAACTAGATACATGTGCAGTTCCAATCACACTATAGCACCTATTTGACGGTTAGGCTAAAGCAAGATACAGACCCAAACAAAGTCTACAGCAAAGTGTAATAATAGAGAGCTGCGTGAACATAAACCCATTTTTTACAAAAGCAATGACGTATTAATAATTTGCATTTGAATTGTCACGGATATTTCAAAATAGATAGCCATTGCACTTATTATATCAGTGACATATGTAACAGGGACGAATTTGACGATAGAGAAGAAACTGCGACATTTTTCCAATTAGGCTATAGGCTATATGGCTTGCTTTTCTGCAAACGATAGAAAACGATACAAATCCATTATAATCTTAATGTGGTCATCAATCAATTATCGAATACATATTTATGCCTGACACAGATTTCATATTGGAACTAGATCATTGGTAATACACCGACTGGTGATACCCGTCTTCCATATCGTGGTCTACATGGACCATCCTCATTATATGTTTAATGAAACATGCACGGTCAGCCTATAGTGAGAAAGAGAGGCCAATCGTTTCTATTCACTCGGTCTCTTTTACATCTTACCCCCTTCCAGTTATATGTCGAATAACCAATCATTTCTATTTTCGCCTGCTTTAAAATGTAGCAATAAGTTACGATTTTGCAGTTTATGCGCTCAGTTTCGAACAAACCTCATCAATAGGCCTACAACGTAAACGCGTCCTTTATTGTAAATGATCTTTAAATCTTTAGAAAAAAGACATCTTAAGCATCTCACCATGACGAAACAGGCCTTGGATAAGAAGAGCCAATAGTTCCTTGGCGTGTGTGTGCGCGCGAGCGTGTGTGAGTGTGTGAGACAGAGAGAGAGAGAGAGAGAGAGAGAATGAAAGAGTGGTTGAGTGCGTGCCTTTGTGCGATTTGATTTATGATTTTTTTTTTAATTGTAGGGCGATACAATATATATATATAAAATGTGAGTTATATAGTTTCAACGTCGTTGCAACTTAACGTCAACCAGAAAAACAAATAGGCTATTATTATTTATATTTGCATTACGATTATTATGATTATGATTATGATTATCACAAGTGTTTTAGTAGGCTATTATTTATTTAGTTATTACTATTAAACCCAGGCATAGGCTACTCTGTTTTATCAGTATAGGCCACCTCAATTCGACATTGATTAACAAAATATGTCCAGCGTGATTATTTATCGAAAACGAATCGATATTTACCAGGCTGATTGAGATTTGTGGCTTTGATGATACAGCGTCTGTGAATATTGGTGTCTGTTGAGATAGGCTAGAGGTTTGGACTGAGGATGGGAGAGTGTATGTACTATGTACCTTAGCTAATAAACGGCGACATCTAGTGGTTACTGTGGAGAAAGTATCAGGTGCCACGTAGTTATATTGAGGGTCACCAGTTTTTGGAACGTTTCGATTATTTCTTGTTTAGGAACAAACGAGATCATGTCAGCAAAAGGTCATGCAAACCACAAAGTCGGTAGCCTAAATAACGAACGAATTATTACAAAAATAATGCCTATGGATTGACAAAAGACCATACACGTCTAAAGAAAGCGATGTCTAGCCAATAACACATCCTTCAAATTTTACATTAGGTGGAATGTTTTTCTTCTTAAATTGAAGGGTAAATACAACGAACATGTTTTGAAATAAACTGCAATGGAATTGCATAGCCTGCTATTCCTCAATTTAATTGTCATTCTTCTCATGTCTGATTTTGAGCCATAGGCCTATGCTTTTATTGAATTTATTTCTAAACATGGCTCTGTGTTTGCATACTATTATTATTAGGATATGATATTCTTCGATTTAACACGCTTTGAATTAGCCTACACACGTTTATTATTTTTCTGTCGTGTGATGTATTTTTACAATTTCAATTAATGGTGAAGTATCAATGAACTGTCTAAAATAACAACAGTTCACTTCTTTCAGCATCGCATGCACTAGGGTCAATTGATTTTATTCGATTCGTTATTCCGATCAGTAACATTTTAATTAGCTTACATATATATAAAGTGAAAGTAATTCCACATATTAAACTTCAGATCTCTCTCTTGTTTATCATATGAAGAAAATGCGTATTTTAGCTCCTGACTTGAGCGGCCGTGTTTACCTTTCCAACTTGCTCTCCTTGCACCACTGCACACGCTGTGGCCGCAGCAATCCCGGTTCGAATCTAGGTCACGGCAGTTTTTATGTAACATAATCCATGTGCTTTCAATATCGAATTATCTTATATGATTTCACTCAGTCTTGATTCATGTGAATTCAACGAGGTTACCTATACAATGTACTAAAACAAATAAATAGGTTATGAAGCAATGGAATTCAAATAGGCTTAGGTCTGGATCTGTCCTTTAATTGACACATTCGATTTATGATAGCATGTTATTGTATTATTGTAGCCTACTCTAAGAGATTATATTATGAAAATGGAGGAAAAAAAGACATGGCGATTGGGGGCGCAGTTGACAGGAATAGTTACTTGTAGCAATACTTTCCCACTGGGCACAGACCTCAGTTCAACGTCCAGTTTTGATTTACATTTGGTTGAATTAACTAATGTAAATTCAGCGCGATATCAACAAAAATGTCACCCTTTCATTGGATGTAGGGTAAAAGTTGAGTCAAAAAATACGAAATTCTCTCAGTTTTCCCACGTTCATTCAATATCATCACATTTTTTTGATGTTGTTGAAATGACATGGAAATAACCTTGATTCAACCAGTTTTTGCCCAGTCGGTTGCGCAATTGTATTTCAACTGTTTTGTCCAAATGTCTTTGAAGTTTAGTTCTCTGCTTCACATTGCGCACAGGTTGCTTAATTCTTTTGTAGCAAATAGCCCAACGACTCCTTCCCTTATTTGGATGTAGGGTAAAAGTTTATTGGTTTCACATGTTTCAAATTTCACACATTTGCATCCATTTTAGATCAAGTTTTTCAGGATAAAAACCCCCACATTAATTCTACCAGCTAATTAATCACAAGCTAAAATGTGTCTTCCTGAAATGTCTTGTTCTTGATATCAAGTTCTCCCCAACCATTCATGGGACATGTGTTCTTGTTTGTCAGGCTGACAGGTAAAGGGTGAAATAGTACATTATTGAGCTACACCAGGAACATTGAAGGTTAGAGTGGCCTATACCATTCTCCCACCATTCCATAACCATTATAGCTACAACCATTCTCAATGTAAGACGAACATGATGAAGCACCTTCAATACATGCTTTTTCTTCTTCTTCGAATTAACCGCTCACGCTGTCTGTGATTTTTAGTACTCTGTGACCGTTGTTCCCTTGAGTTTGATGGGGGAATTATTTTCAGTCGTTCCGAAATGTGGATAATGCATTTTTTATTTTATTGCATACGCTCAGAATAAATGTATGTTTGCTGGCAAAATGTATCACTGAATGTGAAGTGAAATAAACCTGTAAATGTCAAATAAAAGTCTGCCAATTGAGTTCCCATGACTCAATGCCATGATTTGGTAACCTCACTACGCAACAGTTGGAAGAAATAAAGCAAGAAATGCCATTGCCGTGTCTCAATGTGGTGTCATCCATATTATGTTATATTACAGGTAACTACCAAAATTAGGGAAACAGTTGAGTAAATGAGGGATACAAAGTATATTGAAAGCAGGTGCTTCCACACAGGTGTGGAATATCCCATCATGCATGTATAAAAATGCTGGGTAAGCCATTATTTTGGCTACGCCCCACAATCCACAGAGCACAAGTGGTCACTGGGTGGATTGATAGGCAGTCACCAGATTTCAACCCAATTGAAAACTTGGGGAAGATTCTGGAGCAGCGCACGAGACAGCGTTTTCCACCTACAACAAAACGCCAAATTACGGAATTTCTCCTGGAAGATTGGTGTCGCATCCCCCGGATAGACTTCCAGACACTTGTAGAATCTGTTCCAAGGTACATTGAAGCTGTACTGGCTTGTTTTGGCCCAAGGCATTGCAAAGACACTTTATGTTGCTGTTTCCAGTTATTTTCGCAGTGCAGTACAGTACCTTGCAAAAGTATTCATCCCCATTGGTGCTTTTCCTATTTTGTTGCATTCCAACCTGTAATTTAAATCGATTTTTATTTGGATTTCATGTGATGGACATACACAAAATAGTCCAAATTGGTGAAGTAAAATGAAGAAGAAAAAAAGGTTTCCTAAAAATTAAAAATTAAATGGAAAAGTGGTTCGTGCATATGTATTCACACCTTTTACAATGAAGCCCCTAAATAAGAAATGGTGCAACCGATTACCTTCAGAAGTCACATAATTAGTTAGATTGCACACAGGTGGACTTTATTTAAGTGTCATATGATCTGTCACATGATCTCAGTATATATACAGCTGTTCTGAAAGGCCCCAGAGTCTGCAACACCACTAAGCAAGCGGCACCATGAAGACCAAGGAGCTCTCCAAACAGGTCAGGGACAAAGTTGTGGAGAAGTACAGATCAGGGTTGGGTTATACAAAAATATCCAAAACTTTGAACATCCCACGGAGCACCATTAAATCCATTATTAAAAAATTGGAGAGTATGGCCCCACAACAAACCTGCCGAGAGAGGGCCGCCCACCAAAACTTACAGACCAGGCAAGGAGGGCATTATTCAGAGAGGTAACAAAGAGACCAAAGATAACCCTGAAGGAGCTGCAAAGCTCCACAGTGGAGATTGGAGTATCTGTCCATAGGACCACTTTAAGCCGTACTCCACAGAACTGGGCTTTACGGAAGAGTGGCCAGAAAAAATCCAGTGCTTAAAGAAAAAAATAAGCAAACACGTTTGGTGTTCGCCAAAAGGCATGTGGGAGACTCCCCAAACATATGGAAGAAGGTACTCTGGTCAGGTGAGACTAAAATTTAAGTTTTGGCCATCAAGGAAAATGTCTGGTGCAAACCCAACATCTCTCATCACACTGAGAACAACATCCCCACAGTGAAGCATGGTGGTGGCAGCATCATGTTGTGGGGATGTTTTTCATTGGCAGGGACTGGGAAACTGGTCAGAATTTAAGGAATGATGCATGGCGCTAACTACAGGGATATTCTTGAGGAAAACCTGTTTCAGTCTTCCAGAGATTTCAGACTGGGACGGGGGTTCCCCTTCCAGCAGGACAATGACCCTAAGCATACTGCTGAAGCAACACTCGAGTGGTGGGGAAACATTTAAATGTCTTGGAATGGCCTAATCAAAGCCAAGACCTCAATCCAATTTTGAATCTGTGGTATGACTTAAATATTGCTGTACACCAGCGGAACCCATCCTACTTGAAATGGCTGGAGCAGTTATGCCTTGAAGAATGGGCAAAAATCCCAGTGGCTAGATGTACCAAGCCAATAGAGACATACCCCAAGATAATTGCAGCTGTAATTCCTGCACAAGGTGGCTCTACAAAGTATTGACTTTGGGGGGGGTGAAGAGTTATGCACGCTAAAGTTTTCTGTTTTCTTGTCTTATTTCTTGTTTGTTTCACAATAAAACATATTTTGCATCTTCAAAGTGGTAGACATGTTGTGTAAATCAAATGATACAACCACCCCAAAAATCTATTTTAATTCCAGGTTGTAAGGCAACAAAATAGGAAAAAGGGGGGTGAATACTTTTGCAAGCCACTGTAGCTCAATGACACCAGACATTAATTGAGACTCTCGCAGTCATTGTCTGGGGACCGTTGGTTCATTTTCTGTAAATACACAGTACAAGTCAAAAGTTTGGACACACCATTCGAGGGTTATTCTTTATTTGTACTATTTTCGAGAATAATAGTGAAGACATCAAAATTATGAAATAACACGCATGAAATCATGTAGTAACCAAAAAAGTGTTAAATAAATTGAAGTATGTTTTATATTTGAGATTCTTCAAAGTAGCCACTCTTTGCCTTGATGACAGCTTTACACACTCTTGGCACTCTTTGGAATGCATTTCAATTAACACGTGTGCCTTGTTAAAAATTAATTTGAGGAAATTATTTCATTGTTAATGCGTTTATGCCAATCCGTTGTATTGTGACAAGGTAGGGTTGGTATACAGAAGATAGCCCTATTTGGTAAAAGACCAAGTCCATATTATGGAAAGAACATCTCAAATAAGCAAAGGGAAACAACAGTCCATCATTACTTTAAGACATGTAGGTCAGTCAATACGGAACATTTCAAGAACTTTGAAAGTTTCTTCAAGTGTAGTCGCAAAAACCATCAAGTGCTATGATGAAACTGGCTGTTATGAGGACCGCCACAGGAATGAAAGACCCAGAGTAACAACTGCTGCAGAGGATACATTTGTTAGAAATTGCAGCCCAAATAAATGCTTCACAGAGTTCAAGTAACATCTCAACCCAATTGAGATGGTTTGGGATGAGTTGGACTGCAGAGTGAAGGAAAAGCATCTGTGTGAACTCCTTCAAGATTGTTGGAAAATCATTCCAAATGAAGCTGGTTGAGCAATTGCCAAGAGTGTGCAAAGCTGTCATCAAGGCAAAGGGTGGCTACTTTGAAGAATCTCAAATATAAAACATATTTTGTTTTGTTTAAAACTTTTTTGGTTACTACATGATTCCATATGTGTTATTTCATAGTTTTGATGTCTTCACTATTATTCTACAGTGTAGAAAATAGTAAAATAGTAAAATCCCTTGAATGAGTAGGTGTGTCCAAACATTTGACTGGTACTGTATGTTAACCAACGATAGGGTTGAGGTCAGGGCTCTGTCCAGGCCTATCAAGTTATTCCATACTGATCTCAACAAACCATTTCTGTATGGACCTCGTTTTGTGCCCGAGGGCATTGTCATGCTGAAACAGGAAAGGGCCTTCCCCAAACTGTTGCCACAAAGTTGAAAGCACAGAATCGTCTAGAATGTCATTGTATTTTGTAGCGTTAAAATTTCCCTTTACTGGAACTAAGGGGCCTGGCACGAAACATAAACATAAACACAACCCCAGATTATTCCTCCTCCATCAAACTTTACAGTTGGCACTATGCATTATGGCAGGTAGCGTTCTCCTGGCATCCGCCAAATCCAGATTCATTTGTCGGACTGCCAGATGGTGAAGCGTGATTCATTGCTCCAGAGGACGCGTTTAAACTGCTCCAGAGTCCAATGGCAGCGAGCTTTACACCACTCCAGCCTACGCTTGGCATTGTGCATGGTGATCTTAGGCTTGTGTGTGGCTGCTCGGCGATGGAAACCCATTTCATGAAGCTCCCGACGAACAGTTATTGTGCTGATGTTGCTTCCAGAGGCAGTTTGGAACTCAGTAGTGAGTGTTGCAACCGAGGACAGACAAGTGTTAAGTGCTATGCGCTTCAGCACTCGGTGGTCCCGTTCTGTGAGCTTGTGTGGCCTACCACTTCGCGGCTGAGACGTTGTTGCTCCGAGACGTTTCCACTTCACAATAACAGCACTTACAATTGACCGGGGCAGCTCAAGCAGGGCAGACATTTCACAAACTGACTTGTCGGAAAGGTGGCATTCTTTGATGATGCCACGTTAAAAGTCATTGAGCTCTTCAATAAGGCCATTCTACTGTAAATGTTTGTCTATGGAGATTGCATGGCTGTGTGCTTGATTTTATACACTTGTCTGCAAAAGGTGTGGCTGAAATAGCCAAATCCATTCATTTGAAGGACTTTCCACATACTTTTGTATATATAGTGTATCAGTTTTTATATTTTGTCTACCATGTTCAGTTATCAAGGTGAAGGGCATACATGGAGAGAAATGGACAAACACAATAAAGTCACACCAGAACATCAGGGTAACTAAGAAAGCCAGTCATTTTACTGAATTCTCTGCAAAATACAAATATCTTTTCCCCAGCAGAAGGAACTTTGATTTTAGGATCCAGACTTTTTCACTACATACAGCTGAATCAAGTCCTATGAGATACAGAGATGTGGCTTTAATATAATAATATCTTATCTTCAAGTGGCAACAAAGGCCAGCTTATGCCACAGAGAGCTGCTTTTGGTTTCCAAACACTAACTTCAGACCTCTCCAACGTTTAGATTTCTAGAAGCTACATCAGTTATTACAGACTGTTAAGCATTTTTAGCTACTCATTTTGTCCCGACCTTTTTTTAATGTATACAACTAAAATAAAGAAAACCGCAAACATGGTGGAGCAATCAAATAATCTCAAGTGAATAGTTGGTAATAGTTGGCAATGGTATACCACATGACTGTACAAGTGTATGTATACCACATTACTGTACAAGTGTGTGGTCTTCCCTTTGCACTAGACGTGACCGATCAAACGGTAGCTGAGGTACTGGGGTGAGTCAATTAGAGGAACCAGTATAGAGGGTAATACAGAATAATGGCATGACAACTGATCAACAGGTGAAGAAATACAGAAGCTTCAAATCCATAACCAAAATAAAATATGAAATAAATCAAGCATGCTCAATGTCTTTGCTTACACAATATCAATAAATGCCACCTACACCTCAAAAAACACACCACAGCTAAAATAAAGGGAGCTCTTGGTGTGGTGTATTCCGTAATTCACGAGTGAGCAAGTGGTACAAAACAGCAAAGTAACTCAATCAGCTGAATTAACAAAAGTGGGATTTGGAAAACATACTTTTCCATGTTACTCAATGAATATACAAAAAAATGACACTTTTGTTTTATGATTTTAACTGCAGTTCTCAAGGAAATGCGTTCTGATAACACGACACCATAGCTACTAAGTACTAGCTACTATACCTACCATGTCTCAAGGAGGACGTGTAATGGCATTCTCAACCTCTATCAGCTATGAACAGTATGACCAAATCAAATTGAAATGGGAAACCAATTCTACATTTTGAGCAAATGCTTTTATTGTTGTTTTTTTTCTCCAATGCTTGCAATAACCATAAATGAACGTGAAAATTAAAGTTGAATAATATTACAACACAGAAATGCCACTGGCTTTGGTTTTCCACACATATGCTGCCTGAAATATCATGTTTTTTTTTAACCATTTGTATTGAATTTAAAAAAAGAAGAAAGAACACGTTAGGGGCTCTGCCCCTGTTTCTGACTACACAGACTGTATACAGTAACAACATAGTGAACTCGCATGAAATATGCACATAGAAATACCATAACACTTGAGTGACAACAGACTGAGGAGTGAGAGGCAGAGAGAAATGTGACTAGTTTCATGTTAAAAAAAATATATATATATATATATATTTGTCTGAAATCAACTGTTGTACTTCTCCCAAACCAGCATGTACATTTTTCCTACAACATCTTGTTTGAATGCTTCATGTTACACTGCTGAGGAGGTTGTGGAACACTGAGCTGGTGATTGTACTGAGTGGGGTCAAATATGACACAGCTCCTTGTGATTAACAATAGACCACCGATATACTCAACAGCTTGATCATTTGACACAAATACAATTTGGAACTTTCAAATAAATATTGTAATCTGGACTTATGTGGTGTCCTGCACACAAGTTTGGGGTCTCATTGTAATAATTGGCAAAGGATTTGCAGTGAAAAGAGGAAATAAAATGTTCAAAATATACCGAATTACATGGGCCAAAGTCCCATCAAAGAGGATGTTGGTGGATATTGTTGTAGAAACTGTGAGTATCATGACACATGCACAGATGGGCCACAATGGGTGATGTCAAAAACGTTCATTTGGCATGACACATGTCACCTGCATGGGCATTAACCCCAAGTTCCAATCCCCACACAGTTTCCACAAATATGTTGTTTGTCAGCAAAGAGATCTATCTTTCTGAAGTTACTCACAAACACAACTCTGTTCAACTGGTTCTCAAGGTTAGACTAAATACGCCTCTGAACAGCACTGTCCCAGGCTCAAATAAAACAAAAAAACAGACAATATGTGCAATTGCACATAGAAAACTCCACTAAGAAAGAAAAGAAAAAACATTATTATATATATTTATATATTAGAAAGCTATACACAAGCATGTTAATTTCACAGATTTTTTTTTTTTTTTTTAAGATTCTTAATATTATCATTATTATATATAATTAGAAACACGTTTAAAAACGAAACCTCTAGAAAGAGAAAACAGTTCAGCTAAGCATGGGTTCTCAGTCTGTTTTCATGGCTTAGGGTTTTTTAATTTCTCATCGGACTATCCGTCTTATATTAGCAAAGCTATCAAAAAACACATTCTGGCTTATAGAAACTACAAAAAGCCACAAAATTGCTTTGCATTGTATTCCTTTCATATGAAAATATAAGCAAGTCTATCGTACAACAGTTTTTTTTTTTACTGAATATTTCATACAAGACCGAGGGTTTCTTGATTCAACTAACATGGCTCTTGGGTAAAAGGATGGTCCTATCAATGTGCTCCGTGTTTGATGAGGAGCTTTATGTTTAGCATGGGTTCTCTCATCTTGGTTCCTCACATCTACCAATGGGCCTGCGGGGTATACCTGTACAATCCTTCAAATGTTGCATATTAGCTTTCATTTTGTATATGAATCATCTGTAATGTATAGCCACGTTTGACCCCTCCCCTTTGCCCCTGCCCCCTCTATTTACATAAATACGTTGAACCTGCAACATGACATCATCTATCGTAACATACATTTTGCAAGGGAGAACTACGGAGAAAGGTAGCAATGCAATTGACTCTGTACACATGTTGACCAACTTGACCAATGTTGACCAACTCAAGTGCTAGGCTGTTCGCTCAGCAACATATGCTCTCAATTTTCCTCTAGTCACTGATTATCACGGAGGCAAGTTGTAAGTACTTTTACAAAACAGAGTACCTGACTTTTTTGTTGTTTATTTGTACACATACACACACGTGTAAATATATATGCATCATTTCTTTCTCACACGGCACAAATAATGCATAGCTCCCCACCAAAAATATCCCTAAGCCCAACCAACACCAATTTTTTTCTTGGATCACCAGTCCCATCCCCACTGCTTTATAGAACTTCAATATGTATAGCACACATACTCCGCAAAAAGAAAACATTACAGTTCAATTTAGAAAAGCGTCCCCCCCTTCCTCCAATGAAACAGAGAGAGAGAGAGAAAAAGAGAGAGAGCATGGGGTCTGGAGGTGAGTGACGTGTCGCGTGGTGATACAGAGGGCGATGGTGTCGAGGCATCATTACGTCGCAGGGCTTGGGCAACGGCCAAAGCTGGGCTATCATGTGGCCCACCCTTCGGACAGGCGCACACGTTTGACCGAGGGACTCTCGCGCTCGTCCATGGCGGGCCGAGACAGTCCCAGTGGAGAGTGGAACTCGTTCCTGTGCTCGTCCCGGTCGCTGCCCTCATGGGAGCTGCTGCAGCTGCTCAGGCTGTCGACAGGGGAGTGGCCCGAGTCCTGGCGGGACGACGGGTTATGTTGCTGATGGATGCCGTAGCACAACGGTGTGCTACCTGTGCGATCTCTAGGAGGAGAAACAGGTTCGGACTTGATGTGCAGGCTTTGAGCAGAAGGCATGGAGAGATTTGAACTCTGACATAAGTGATTGCTATTGCAATTTCTGTAGGAAGGAAAGGAAACACAAGGGGTAAAGAAACATGATCATGCACCCGCAGTTACACACAGGCACACACGTTTACTCCAAATCTTCCCATTCATATATCATATCTAGTCAAAAAATATCAATATGTATCAGTATTTTCACTATAGTTTTGCCAACAAGCTTCATTTCAATATCCGTCCCTCTTCTCTTTGATTTGTCTACTGCTTGTTTGTATTTCCAAATACTCACCCTAGCTGACTGAGGGCCGAATGCTGCATGTTCTGGAGGTGTTGTTGTTGCCAACCGCTCATGGAGCCCAGGTGGAGGGAGCTACCACTGTTAAAGCCGGACAGGGAGGATAGGTCTGCACTGCTCAGCGAGTATTCTACACAGACATACACAGAGAGAGAAGGCAACCAGTCAAAACCAGTTCAGGCCAGTTCAAACAGGTTTGTAAAGTACATTCGTTTTGAATTATGGCTACTGAAATGAATAGTATAACAGTCAATTTCTTTCTCCTTATACATTTTTTTCCAGCTGGGCCAACACAGGTGCCAATGAGTCACAAAGTGGCTGTGGGAGTGTTGCATTGAGGGATATATGTGTATGAACAGCACCACCTGCTGTTAGGTTTTTGAAATTAAATGTTTTTAACGTCACATTACGATGAAGCCATGTTTCAGGGCCGGACAACTTATTATTACCTGATTTTGCATTAAAATGTTATATTTATTAGATAATGAGCATGCTTGCATTAACTATCATGTCCGTGAAGTCATGCAAATCTGTATGTATGAGATATAGATCTTATCAAATCAATAAGAATCAAATAAATCCTAAAATAAAAATATATATAGCGGGGCTAGTGTGTGCCATGTATAGTTCACTTTCCAGACTCATTGATACCCTGAACGTAGTAACAAGGACACACACACTGATGTAGAGTGTATATGTGACAAAGACTGTGTTTGTATGTATGTGCATGTGTATGTGTGTTTCTGTCGAACATGTGTTAAAGCAGTGGTACTTACCAGTACCGTATGAAGTGGAGATGGCTGATGGGTAACCGCCCATGCCTTGTCCTGGTAGGGTGGGCGTTGCTACTGAAACCACAGGGGTGGCCAATGACTGTGCTGACTGGGAGTTGTTTATTCTCTGGTTCTATGAGGGGAAGAGAAAAAGAGAGAGACGGAAAAGCATGAGTGCCATCACAAATAAAGTCAGCACCAAAGAAAAAAAAGAGAATAAAAATAGACTTAGTGGTTTTGTTTTTTTTGCTCCGCAGATGCTAGAAGAATGAACAAGATGCCAGCTTCTTGGAAATTAATCACTTGACACGCGGCACTGCTGAACCCTGCCAACCCTATCATTTACCACCCCTTCTGAGGTTCCGCTGTCTCTATAGTAACCCTGCTGGTCTCCACGGCAACAGAAAGACGGCTGGGAGAGGCACTTTATTGTGGCAGGGTGGTGCAGAAATTATGGCGGTTTAATGCCATATAAAAGGGTTCCTTTTGTTGCCTTTCATTTCCTGGTTCTGAGAGAGGGGAAGCATGTATGCTAAGGTGCCATGCAACGCCCCTCAAGCAGACATAGAAGGAAAGAATGAGGGAGGGGGTTGAAATGAGGGGGATGAGAGAGGAAAGATGATAGGATGCAATGACTCAGACATGCCACTAGGTGTCACCCTAGGTCCTGGCTAAACGCCCCCCCTTCATCTCAACATGTACAACGCATGCCGCAGATCATGGAAGTTGCCCCTTTGTGGACAACGAGGATCATCTTACTCTTTACTTCAATCCTAACCTTAACATCGTAAAAAGTAATCACTGACCTTTGAGCAGCAACACAATTACACCCATAGAATTATAAGGCACTGGTTCAGTTAGGGTTGATGTACTTCTATTGTTAAAGCATAATGACTAGTCTCCCTTCTATCCAACTGAGGATGGTGGATGACATCTGTGTTTGGAGATTGTTATTATTTTTGGTTGCTAGTTTGAGTGACGGGCCAACTTACCAATAGCAGATTGACATCCTCAGACTGACGGCATTAGAGGGGAGGGCGATACATTCAAATTAGTTTCATTGGATGGAGGTAGCAGGTGGGTGTGGTTCTAAGGATGGAACTGCTAGTAGTGAGGCTACTAAACAGAAGCTCATTTAAAAAAGGAAATGTATTATTACTACTGTACTCCACTAACAGGCTATCTATCTTATTAAAATCATAACTTATGACAGCACATATATCGGACAGCTTCAGCCACTTAAAATAAACACTCAATAAGATAATAGAACACATAGAAAGAAAATCAACTGAAGGGACATATGTAAAAAAGTACAAACAGGGGTGAGGGGGGATGGGATCAGGACTGGAACTGGGCCTGGGGGTAAAGTGAATGAGCAACTCACCATGGAGGGCATGTTGTTCTTGGCTCCAGGGGGGATGAGCACGCGCAGGTCTGGCTTGCGGTTGTTCATGCCCAGGTTCATGGGTGGGGGAGACTTGGCCTGCATGCTCTTGTTCATGCTACCCGGAGAGGCCAGCAGACCGGGCGAGTTACGGTGGTGGTTCCCGTAGCCGTTGCCTAATGAGAAGAGAGGGAGACGAGAGAGAGAGCGAGCCATCAATTTTACTGTTCAAAAGACCGTCATTACTGTCTGATTGTCTTCAGACAACAGTAGCATGTTAAAGCATGTTTGGCGTATTCAGCGCTGCTAAAGACGGCACCGAAGAGGATGGCTGACATTTTACATGCCCGTAACCAATTGTGCTATTCAGTGAATTTTTTTGCGTTGTTTGTAACTTATTTTCAAACTTATTTTGTACATAATGTTGCTGCTACTGTCTCTTATGACCGAAAATAACTTCTGGACATCAGAACTGGGACTATTCACCAGGAACTGGAAGAAGATTTTTCCTTTAACGAGTTAACGAGGCCCAGATCCCCGTCACATGCGTGAAGAAAAGACAGAGGAAAAGAGAACGCAGATTGGGCTGCCTTTTGAGAATCCGTAGGCGAGCGAGTAAACTCCCACTGCCATCAATTCTACTTGCTAACATGTAATCATTGGAAAATAAAATCGATGACCTACGATTATCCTACCAACGGGATATTAAGAACTGCAATATCTTGTGTTTCACCGAGTCGTGGCTGAACGACGACATGGATAACACAGAGCTGGAGGCATTTTCAATGCACCGGCAGAACAGAGAAGATACGTCTGGTAAGACAAGGGGTAGGGCTGTGTGTCTTTTTGTCAACAACAACTGGTGAGCGATGTCTAATATTAAAGAAGTCTCGAAGTATTGTCCCTTATGATAAGCTGTAGACCAAATGATCTACCAAGAGAGTTCTCATCTATATTATTTGCAGCCGTCTATTTACCACCACAGACCGATGCTGGCACTAAGACAGCAACTCAACCAACTCTATAAGGCCATAAGCAAACAAGACAATGCCCACCCAGAAGCAGCGCTTCTAGTGGCTGGGGACTTAAATACAGACAAACTTAAATCAGTTTTCCAAATTTTTACCAGCATGTCACATGTGCAACCAGAGGAAAAAAACTCTAGACCACCTTTACTCCACACACAGTATTGCATACAAAGCTCTCCCCCGCTCTCCATTTGGTAAATCTGACCATAATTCTATCCTCCTGATTCCTGCTTACAAGCAAAAACTAAAGCAGGAAGTACCAGTGACTCGCTCAATAAGGAAGTGGTCAGATGAAGTGGTCAGGACTGTTTTGCTAGCACAGACTGGAATATGTTCTGGGATTCATCCAATGGCACTGAGAAGTATACCACCTCAGTCATCGACATCATCAATAAGTGCATCGACGACGTCGTCCCCACAGTGACCCTACGTACATATCCCAACCAGAAGCCATGGATCACAGGCAACATCCGCATCAAGCTAAAGGCTAGAGCTCCCGCATTCACTAATCCACACTGGACACTAATCCAGACGCCTATAAGAAATCCCGCTATGCACTCAGACGAACCATCAAACAAGCAAGCGTCAATACAGGATTAAGATTGAATCCTACTACACCGGCTCTGATGCTCGTCGGATGTGACAGGGCTTGAAAACTATTACAGACTACAAAGAGTAGCCCAGACGCAAGCTGCCCAGTGATGCGAGCCTACCAGACGAGCTAAAGGCCTTTTATGCTCGCTTCGAGGCAAGCTACGCTGAAGCATTCACGAGAGCACCAGCTGTTCTGGATGACTGTGTGATAACGGTCTCGGTAGCGAATGTGAGCAAGACCTTTAAACAGGTCAACATTCACAAGGCCGTGGGGCCAGATGGATTACCAGGACGTGTACTCAAAGCATGCGAGGACCAACTGGCAAGTGTCTTCACTGACATTTTAAACCTCTCCCTGACTGAGTCTGTAATATCTACATGTTTCAAGCAGACCACCATTGTCCCTGGCCTAAGGAAGCGAAGGTAACCTGCCTAAATTCGCATACCGTCCCAACAGATCCACAGATGACGCAATCTCAATCGCACTCTACACTGCCCTTTCCCACCTGGACAAAATAAACACCTATGTGAAAATGCTGTTCATTGACTAGAGCTCAGCGTTCAACACCATAGTGCCCATGACCCTGGGACTAAACACCTCCCTCTGCAACTGGATCCTGGACTTCCTGATGGGTCGTCCCCAGGTGGTAAGGGTAGTCAACAACACATCTGCCACGCTGATCCTCAACATTGCGGCCCCTCAGCGGTGTGTACTTAGTCCCCTCCTGTACTCCCTGTTCACCCATAACTGTGTGGCCAAACACGACTCCAACACCATCATTAAGTTTGCTGACAACACAACAGTCGTAGGCCTGTCGTAGGCCAACGATGAGACAGCCTATAGGGAGGAGGTAAGAGAACTGGCAGTGTGATGCCAGGCAAACAACCTCTCCCTCAATGTGAGCAAGACAAAGGAGCTGATCGCGGACTAGAGGAAAAGGCCGAACAGTCCCCCATTAACATCAACGGGGCTGTAGTGGAGCGGGTCGAGAGTTTCAAGTTCCTTGGTGTCCACATCACCAACGATGGTCCAAATACACCAAGACAGTCGTGAAGAGGGCACAACAAAACCTTTTCCCCATCAGGAGACTGAAGAGATTTGGCATGGGTCCCCAGATCCTCAAAAAGTTCTACAGCTGCACCATCGAGAGCATCCTGACCGGTTGCATCACCACGCTACAGAGGTGCTACAGAGGGTAGTGCGTACGGCCCAGTACACCACTGGGGCCAAGCTTCCTGCAATCCAGGACCTATATAATAGGCGATGTCAGAGGGAAGCCCATAAATTTGAGAGAGCTTCCAGTCACCTAAATCATAGACTGTTTTCCTTGCTACCGCACTTCAAGCAGTACCAGACCTCCAAGTCTAGGACCAAAAGGTTCCTTAACAGCTTCTACCCCCAAGCCATAAGACTGCTGAATTATTAATAAAATGGCCACCGGACTATTATATTGACCCCCCTCCATTTGTTTTGTACACTGCTGCTAGTCATTGTTTATTATCTATGCATAGTCACTTCATCCCTACCTACATGTACAAATTATCTCTAACCTGTACCTCCACACACTGACTCGGTACCAGCACCCCCTGTATAAAGCCTCGTTATTGTTATGTTATTGTGTTACTTTTTATTATTTTTTACTTTAGTTTATTTGGTAAATATTTTCTTAACTAACAGTGCAGTTCAAGAAGAGTTAAGGGCTTGTAAGTAAGCATTTCACGGTAAGGTCTACACTTGTTGTATTCGGCGCATGTGACAAGCAAAGTTTGATTTGATGCTGTACTGCGGAAACCATTACTTCAAATATTCAAATTATTCAACTAGTGGAGGAGTGGATATGCTACTGTCCTAGAGCCAGAGAGAGAGGTCACTTTCACCCAGTTGATCCCACACAATTCTCCCATCTCCACCTGATTTGGCTGGTTTGTGAGGACATATTCTTTCCTTTCTTAGAGAAATGTCCATTTTACCTCTGTCACTGTCATTTACCCTGCATCTAGCCAGCGAGTCGTGTTAAAAACATCAAATTATGACCTAGGAGACCACAAAGGGACAGGACCCATCATTTGGCCATCAGCGCTAAACACATGTGTTGCCTCTTCTAGACAAAGACCCTGCTTCGGGGTAGACACCCAATCCACATTCCTCCTCCGACAGACTGACTGGAGGACTGAGTTTAGCACCCACGCCACACACAAACCAGTGGGGCACCCTCCCAGCAACATCCCATTAAAAACGAGAGAGAGTGAGCAGTGTATATGCTTTGTTTCTAACCCAATCCCGCAGCCTGCTTTTCCCCCCCATTCCGAGGGGTAGAACAGAGAGCGCAGTATGGACGTTTCCCACTTGAAAGAGGGGCAGGAATTATACGTTAGACATAAATGAATTTCCTAATCATATACTCCAGGGGAAAATGAGTCGCAGATGTCTTCCTGGGCAATTTCCCCCGCTGATCTTTGTTTAATTTGAGAGCGAGGTTTTTGTTGTTTGGAAATGAAAAGTCTCGAAAGCTCAATTTGAACAAACTGAAGAGTAAACGACCGCTAGCGGTGAAAGAAAATGAGGCTGTGACAAAAAACAACAACTAGAAAAACAGTGTGTGTGTGTGTGTGTGTGTGTGTGTGTGTGTGTGTGTGTGTGTGTGCGTGCGTGCGTGCGTGCGTGCGTGCGTGTGTGCGCGTGCGCGCACGTGCGTGTCTGCATGCTTGGATCCCTATGTGCAAAATTGTGTTACTATAGTGTCAGAGTTTATGTGAGTATCAAATAGCACTTGTCTGTGTGCGTGTGACTTTGAATGTGTCTATTACTGTACATGTCAACGATGAACGCATGTGTCCATTGAGGTGTGCCTGTGCATGACAGCGTACGTGTGCACAGAGCACGTGTATGGATGCACCTGTGCGTTTTGTATGGGAGCCTCTCCTAGAGCCACTCCATCCAGCTGCCTCATCAGCTCTGCTTGCCTCTCTCTCATCCTCATCGCTGGACTATTGTGCCGGGGAGTGAGCCCACGTGGAGAGACATGAATAGCGAATCAAAACAGCCGGAAAAGACTAGAAAATATCGGAGAATTACGTGTAGAAAAACCGAGACTGTCCAAAACATCCCAGGCTAAAAAACGTGAACGTGACAGCTATCAATGTATGTCGGGTCAAGTCAAGGTAAGGCTGTTACTGTACAGCCCATCTGATTCATAGCTCCCGGCCCAGAGGCTGAGTGTACGGTGAGGAGGGGATTTCAGGCAGCCATTTTAGGACAACAGCTCAGGCTGTAAATATGACTGGAGACTGGCAATAGCCCAGGAGATGGGCTTTATTACTTAAGGCAGGCAATTGGCAAGCGATATGGATGCTAGAGGTTCTCTACAGCTGCTAGTGACTGGTTTACAGTAGGTTGATCTGAACTGAAGACACTTGGATTATATCATGGATTGGGTACGGATCTTAACAACTTGGCTACAGATAGGCAAATACAGTAGCGAGCATCTGACTACAGACGTGCAGCAGCTCTGTGAGTCCAAGGCATCAAGACACGATCGTCCCGACACTGACAGTCAAACCTTTCCTCTTCGCCCGCTACCACCTCGCGCTGCAGAATAGAGCAGTGAGTTGAGGCAGACAAGAAGCAACCGTTTTGAGGAAGTACCAAAAAATGGAAACTCGCTGCCCAGATAAGAGTCAGCGACATCATCCGATTTGAAGTGGAGATGCAAAGGTGAAGGCTATTTATGTAGGCAGAGGAAGTCTGGGGATGCCAAACTGTGACTGTACGCTAACACACTGGCTGCCTTGCCTAAAGGTGCATCTCTGAACTTTTAACGTGTGCCTATTGGGCCTCATGCACACACACGCACACAGACAGACAGACAGACACATACACACATGGCTGGTGTGGTTAAACCAATGTACATTTAACTGTTACTGAACAATTTCTGATGTCCTGTTGTGGTCTAACGGGCGAGTTCCATCCCACTTTCGATACGCAGGCACTTCCGTTGAGGTTTGGCCTAACGTGCATTGAAATCTGAATCCACCAACTGAACTATGGCGCCATGCTAGTTAGCTAACTAACACCTTCTACTGTATCTATGCAGGCAATGGACAAAGATATAGGGATCATTGAGCTTTTTCTGTAAGAATAGGCCTTGTGTCTTCGTCTCAAGGCTCTTGTCTTGGACGAGAGGATTGGCAAACAGGACAGAGTGCATCTATGTTTCTGTAGAGCTGTGCCAGGGTCTATTCTGTGTACTGTATATCTACACTGTACAAACATTGTTATTTCCATGACATAGACTGACCAGGTGAATCCAGGTGAATCCAGGTGAATCCCTTATTGATGTTACTCGTTAAATCCACTTCAATAAGTGTACAGTCGTGGCCAAAAGTTTTGAGAATGACACAAATATACATTTGCACAAAGTCTGTTGCCTCAGTTTGTATGATGGCAATTTGCATATACTCCAGAATGTTATGAAGAGTGATCAGATGAACTGCAATGAATTGTGTTTAATTGCAATTAAGTCCCTCTTTGTCATGCAAATTAACTGAATCCCAAAAAACATTTCCACTGCATTTCAGCCCTGCCACAAAAGGACCAGCTGACATCATGTCAGTGATTCTCTCGTTAACACAGCTGTGAGTGTTGATGAGGACAAGGCTGGAGATCACTCTGTCATGCTGATTGAGTTCAAATAACAGACTGGAAGCTTCAAAAGAAGGGTGGTGCTTGGAATCATTGTTCTTCCTCTGTCAACSATGGTTAGCTGCAAGGAAACACGTGCTGTCATCATTGTTTTGCACAAAAAGGGCTTCACAGGCAAGGATATTGCTGCCAGTACGATTGCACATAAATCAACCATTTATCGCATCATCAAGATCTTCAAGGAGAGCGGTTCAATTGTTGTGAAGAAGGCTTCAGGGCACCCAAGAAAGTCCAGCAAGCGCCAGGACCGTCTCCTTAAGTTGATTCAGCTGTGGGATCGGGGCACCACCAGTACAGAGCTTGCTCAGGAATGGCAGCAGGCAGGTGTGAGTGCATCTGCACGCACAGTGAGGCGAAAACTTTTGGAGGATGGCCTGGTGTCAAGAACGGCAGCAAAGAAGCCACTTCTCTCCAGGATAAACAGGAGAGAAGGAAAAATATCAGGGACAGACTGATATTCTGCAAAAGGTACAGGGATTGAACTGCTGAGGACTGGGGTAAAGTCCTTTCTCTGATGAATCCCCTTTCCGATTGTTTGGGGCATCCGGAAAAAAACTTGTCCGGAGAAGACAAGGTGAGCATTACCACCAGTCCTGTGTCATGCCAACAGTAAAGCATCCTGAGACCATTCATGTGTGGGGTTGCTTCTCAGCCAAGGGAGTGGGCTCACTCACAATTTTGTCGAAGAACACAGCCATGAATAAAGAATGGTACTTTTGACACATGTCAAAAGTACCATTACATCCTCAGAGAGCAACTTCTCCCAACCATCCAGGAACAGTTGGTTGACGAACAATGCCTTTTCCAGCATGATGGAGCACCTTGCCATAAGGCAAAAGTGATAACTAAGTGGCTCGGGGAACAAAACATTTATATTTTGGGTCCATGGCCAGGAAACTCCCCAGACCTTAAACCCATTGAGAACTTGTGGTCAATCCTCAAGAGGCAGGTGGACAAACAAAAACCCACAAATTCTGACAAACTCCAAGCATTGATTATGCAAGAATGGGCTGCCATCAGTCAGGATGTGGCCCAGGGTGGATTGCAGAGGTTTTGAAAAAGAAGGGTCAACACTGCAAATATTGACTCTCTGCATCAACTTCATGTAATTGTCAATAAAAGCCTTTGACACTTATGAAACGCTTGTAATTATACTTCAGTATTCCATAGTAACATCTGTCAAAAATATCTAAAGACACTGAAGCAGCAAACTTTGTGGAAATTAATATTTGTGTCATTCTCAAAACTTTTGGCCACGACTGTAGATGAAGGGGAGGAGATAGGTTAAAGAAGGATTTTTAAGCCTTGAGACAATTGAGACATGGATTGTGTATGTGTGCCATTCAGATGGTAATGGGCAAGACAAAAGATTTAAGTGCCTTTGTACGGGGTATGGTAGTAGGTGCCAGGCGCACCGGTTTGTGTAAAGAACTGCAACGATGCTGGGTTTTTCACACTCAACAGTTTCCCTTGAGTATCAAGAATGGTCCACCACCCAAAGGACATCCAGCCAACTTGATACAACTGTGGGAAGCATTGGAGTCAACATGAGCCAACATCCCTGTGGAACGCTTTCGACACCTTGGAGAGTACACGCCCTGACAAATTGGGGCTGTTCTGAGGGCAAAAGGGGGTACAACTCAATATTAGGAAGGTATTCCTAATGTTTTCTACACTCAGTGTATGTGTGTGTGTGTGTGTGTGCGTGTGCGTGTGTGTGTGTGTGTGTGTGCCAGGCCTGTGTGCATGTGCGGGTGTGTGTGCGTTTGCCTATGACCTGTGGAGATATAGAGAGAGACAATGAGAGCAGGTCGATGAAGGGTGTCCCACTCCCAGCTTTAGAACACCTTCCATGTCCATTTGTGTATTTACAGTATGTAGCTGTCAGCAGCGGTTTGATCTCTGCCTGCTTGTTTCACCATGTAGGAGAATGAACCAGCCCCTGTCACCTCTCACCTCGATCATTCATACCTTTCTCTCTCTCCTTCTCTCCATCTAACTCTCTCTTTCCCAAGCTGGCAAAGGGGTTGAAAGATGAGACACACTCACATAGAGATGTAAAAATGCAAGCACACACACACACACACACGAGCCAGCACCACACACACACACACACACACACACACACACACACACACACACACACACACACACACACACACACACACACAGAGAGAGAGATACACGCACGTCCCTGCCACACCGCTTTTACACCAAGGACGTGACAACTCGCCCTTCCAGTATCAAACTGTGTCATGTGTTGCTTATCAATCAAATCTGTCTAACAATGTTGGCACCCGTGGCATGAGTGGCACAAGGGGCTCTGTGTGTGTTTCTCTAAGAACGAGGGACATTTGATAAGAAAATCAAACGTCTGCAGCAAACACTAGGTCAAAACACTCACCACTGACAATCTGCTTTTCAAAGCAAAAGCGAACAAATAACCTCACACTGAGTCACACACAACCCAGAACATCATTAAAACCTATGACCGGCTTCACAGAACGCTTCCATCTGTGTCTCTCCCTGTTTCTCCTCCTGCACACATGAATGGCTGAATATTCATCATGTGGTTTTTCCCCCTGTAAGATTTAAGAGGGACTTTAATGGAATATTTTTTAGTTCCACATGAATCTCTCTCCATGGCGTGTTTTCACCGCGGCTGAGCGCACTGGGTCCTCACAGAGTGCCTCTATTCATTGCCGCGGCGACACAAAGGCTACATTTGAAGCACGCTCTGGAGCACGCTGCCGACGGAACACACACTACAACAAACGACTCTGTTGTGTGTGTGTGTGAGTGTGTGAGGGGCCAGACAGAGGGACCGGGCTCTGACCCCTACCAGGGAGCCCTGGGGACCAGACAGGGCTGCCCAGCTGTGCTCCCTTGACCCCCCCCCCCTACCCCTTACTGAGAAACTAACCCCCCAGACCCAGTCTAATACTCCCCCCTCTCCTTCTGCTGTCTGTGCCCTATCTGCGAGGGCTTCACCAATTGCCTATTGGCTGACTATAAGACAAACCGTTGAATATCATCTGTACAGCAAATTGTGACCACATATAACCCCACAAACACACATGTACATCCATTCAAACTCATGCAAATAAATGCAGACACACACAAACACATGGCCTGATTTACTTTCCACAGGAACATTATGGCATGGCGAGCCACGCTCATGTTAAATGTATTTTGCTCAAGACATATGATAGTAGATAGCCTATTAATGAGTTAAAATATCCAAACAAAATTAGACGTATGTGTGTTGTCAAGATAGAGGAAATAAACAGTGGTTAAAGGGTCGTATAATGCAGTGTGATGATGCTCGGTCATTAAGACATAGCGCGCACACATCCACACACATCCACACACACACACACACACACACACCACACACACACACACACACACACACACACACACACACACACACACACACACACACACACACACACACACACACACACACACACACACACACACACACAACACACACATGACACATTATAGTGCCCTCAAAGCTCATCAATAAGCTAAGGACCCTGGGACTAAACACCTCTCTCTGCAACTGGATCCTGGACTTCCTGACGGGCCGCCCCCAGGTGGTAAGGGTAGGTAACAACACATCCGCCACTCTGATCCTCAACACAGGGACCCCTCAGGGGTGCGTGCTCAGCCCCTCCTGTATCCCTGTTCACTCATGACTGCACGGCCAGGCACGACTCCAACACCATCATTAAATTTGCCGATGACACAACAGTGCTAGGCCTGATCACCGACAACAACGAGACAGCCTATAGGGAGGAGGTCAGAGACCTGGCCGTGTGGTGCCAGGACAACAACCGCTCCCTCAACGTGAATAGACAAAGGAGAAGATTGTGGACTACAGGAAAAGGAGGACCGAGCACGCCCAAATTCTCATTGACGGGGCTGCTGTGGAGCAGGTTGAGAGCTTCAAGTTCCTTGGTGTCCACATCACCAACAAACTAACATGGTCCAAGCACACCATGACAGTCGTGAAGCGGGCACGACAAAACCTATTCCCCCTCAGGAGACTGAAAAGATTTGGCATGGTTTCTCAGATCCTCAAAAGTTTCTACAGCTGCACCTCGAGAGCATCCTGAGGTTGCATCACTGCCTGGTATGGCAACTGCTCAGCCTCCGACGCAATGCACTACAGAGGGTAGTGCGAACGCCCCAGTACATCACTGGGGCCAAGCTTTCTGCCATCCAGGACTTCTGTACCAGGCGGTGTCAGAGGAAGGCCCTGAAAATTGTGAAAGACTCCAGCCACCCTAGTCATAGATTGTTCTCTCTGCTACCAAACGGCAGGCGGTAGGGAGCACCAAGTCTAGGTCCAAGATGCTTCTAAACAGCTTCTACCCCCAAGCCATAAGACTCCTGAAAACTAGTCAAATGGCTACCCAGACTATTCACATTGCCACCCTCTCTCTACAACACTGCCACTCTCTGTTGTCATCTATGCATAGCCACTTTAATTACTTTACCTACATGTACTGTACTTACTACCTCAACTAACCGGCACCCCCTGTATATATTGTTATTTTTTACTGTCTCTCTTTAATTACTTGTTACTTTTATCTCTTATTCTTATCCGTATTTTTTGAAACTGCACTGTCGGTTAGGGGTTCGTAAGTCAGTATTTCACTGTAAGGTCTACACCTGTTGTATTCGGCGCATGTGACGAATACAATTTGATTTGATTTGACACACAGAAAGCGAGAGCAAAAGACGAAGAAGGATAATAAAAGCAAAGGCATAACACCTCTGATCCCTAAGATCCCTCAAACTCACATACACAGCACCTTCCCTTTTGCGATTGAATGTCTTCCTACCCCATCTATATTATTTTTCTTTCCCTTTTTCCACTTGTTAGAGAATTGCTGAGCCGAGACCAGGATGTACCACGGACACAGAACTGGACAAACATTCCCCGAGGAACTCCAAGACCATTAAAATAACACGTCAAGGACAGGAACTCAATTTTAGTTTAGGTTTCGTATTAGTCATGAGTTTAATGGCCTGGGTGGGAGAGTGGGTGCCCTGTGTATGTGTGTTTTATTCTGTGTGTGTGT
>NC_036872.1:6337440-6385105 GCF_002910315.2 Salvelinus sp. IW2-2015
TCAGTGTGATGATGCTCGGCTCATAGACATAGCGCGCACACATCCACACACATCACACACACCACACACACACACACACACACACACCACACACACAACACACACACACACACACACCACACACACACACACACAACACACACACACACACACACACACACACACACCACACCACACACAAAACACACACATGACACATTATAGTGCCCTCAAAGCTCATCAATAAGCTAAGGACCCTGGGACTAAACACCTCTCTCTGCAACTGGATCCTGGACTTCCTGACGGCCGCCCCCAGGTGGTAAGGGTAGGTAACAACACATCCGCCACTCTGATCCTCAACACAGGGACCCCTCAGGGGTGCGTGCTCAGCCCCCTCCTGTACTCCCTGTTCACTCATGACTGCACGGCCAGGCACGACTCCAACACCATCATTAAATTTGCCGATGACACAACAGTGCTAGCCTGATCACCGACAACAACAACGAGACAGCCTATAGGGAGGAGGTCAGAGACCTGGCCGTGTGGTGCCAGGACAACAACCGCTCCCTCAACGTGATCAAGACAAAGGAGAAGATTGTGGACTACAGGAAAAGGAGGACCGAGCACGCCCAAATTCTCATTGACGGGGCTGCTGTGGAGCAGGTTGAGAGCTTCAAGTTCCTTGGTGTCCACATCACCAACAAACTAACATGGTCCAAGCACACCATGACAGTCGTGAAGCGGGCACGACAAAACCTATTCCCCCTCAGGAGACTGAAAAGATTTGGCATGGGTTCTCAGATCCTCAAAAGTTTCTACAGCTGCACCATCGAGAGCATCCTGACCGGTTGCATCACTGCCTGGTATGGCAACTGCTCAGCCTCCGACCGCAATGCACTACAGAGGGTAGTGCGAACGCCCCAGTACATCACTGGGGCCAAGCTTTCTGCCATCCAGGACTTCTGTACCAGGCGGTGTCAGAGGAAGGCCCTGAAAATTGTGAAAGACTCCAGCCACCCTAGTCATAGATTGTTCTCTCTGCTACCAAACGGCAGGCGGTACCGGAGCACCAAGTCTAGGTCCAAGATGCTTCTAAACAGCTTCTACCCCCAAGCCATAAGACTCCTGAAAACCTAGTCAAATGGCTACCCAGACTATTCACATTGCCACCCCCTCTCTACAACACTGCCACTCTCTGTTGTCATCTATGCATAGCCACTTTAATTAACTCTACCTACATGTACTGTACTTACTACCTCAACTAACCGGCACCCCCCTGTATATATTGTTATTTTTTACTGCTCCTCTTTAATTACTTGTTACTTTTATCTCTTATTCTTATCCGTATTTTTTGAAACTGCACTGTCGGTTAGGGGCTCGTAAGTCAGTATTTCACTGTAAGGTCTACACCTGTTGTATTCGGCGCATGTGACGAATACAATTTGATTTGATTTGACACACAGAAAGCGAGAGCAAAAGACAGAAGGATAAATAAAAGCAAAGGCATAACACCTCTGATCCCTAAGATCCCTCAAACTCACATACACAGCACCTTCCCTTTTGCGATTGAATGTCTTCCTACCCACTCTAATATTATTTTCTTTCCCTTTTTCCACTTGTTAGAGAATTGCTGAGCCGAGACCAGGATGTACCACGGACACAGAACTGGACAAACATTCCCCGAGGAACTCCAAGACCATTAAAATCAACACGTCAAGGACAGGAACTCAATTTTAGTTTAGGTTTCGTATTAGTCATGAGTTTAATGGCCTGGGTGGGAGAGTGGGTGCCCTGTGTATGTGTGTTTATCTGTGTGTGTGTGTTTATCTGTGTGTGTGAGAAGGACGATGCCATCCTTACCAGCACTGGTAACCGCACCAGTGGTGAGGTCAGCACCCATGAGGCCACCTGAAAGATGAAAGAGGGATGAGAGGAAAAGAGGAAGACATTAGAGGAGAGACCTCCCTCCTTCACACCCACATCCTATCAGCTCCCTCCTCCTCTCTCGCCTTTCAGTGACACTCTGTCTAAGTTACTTTAACCATCAGCCCTTCTTCTTTTGTGCCAGGGCTGATGTGTGTGTGTGTGTGTGTGTGTGTGTGTGTGTGTGTGTGTGTGTGTGTGTGTGTGTGTGTGTGTGTGTGTGTGTGTGTGTGTGTGTGTGTGTGTGTGTGTGTGTGTGTGTGTGTGTGTGTGTGTGTGTGTAAACCCAAATTCCACTGCTTTCCAACAAACCATAAGTTCTAGTCAAACGGACGCTGCGAGTGGATACTGGACGATAGCGTCCCCAAAAAATGACGCATTTTGTATTTTTAAGTCGTGCGAGGTGGAGGAGTAGGAGGAGCGTGAGCGTGTGCAGTTAGTGTGGTGGCGGCAGCGCCAAAACTCATATTTACTTTGTGCCGGCGCGCGGTGCATCCAGGCCTAATGACAGGGTGAGGGTGTGGGCAGCAGGCTACTGCCCAGAGGGACAAAATAGAGCCTTCAGACAACAATAACAAACCGACAGGCCTCATGTGCTTATGTCACCGGCAACTTAAAACCTAAACATTGGGCCTGACATCCCCAGGACAGCGCCTCACACTAAATGTAGAGGACTGCTGACTTGGTTTGAATGTAATATTGAGTCACCTTCCCTTAAATGAAATATCAGTCAGTAGAGCGGACCTTATTTCCTGTGTGCGTTACCCTGAATGGTTATGGAGGGCTTCTCTTGAAAGAGTTTGTGTTTGTTTGTGTGTTACCTGCACTGGCAGGTCTGTGTGTGACACCGGGGGACATGCTGGTCCTCTGCATGTGCTGTGCCAGGGGCAGCAGGTTGTGGTTGCCTAGGGAACCTCCTGGGTGGCTGTAGATGAGACTGTTCTGGTTGCTAACGGGGATGGACACCGGCATCTCGTAGTTGGAGGGGGGCACACCCTGCTGAGAGAGAGACAAAAGAAACACATGATTAAACACAATAGAGAGACAAAACAAAAGAACACAACAATTGAATACACAGGCATAGAGATAACTGTTAAACATTACAGTGGAAGAGAGAAACAAAATAATCCAATGCTAAAGAAATATCACAGCTAGAATGAAACAGTGAGCGAGAGAAAGAAAGCGATAAACGAGAAAGAAAGCACAGTCATACAAAAAAGGTCAACGACCAGATAATATCGTGACTGAAAGGGACTTTTACTTGTCACCCAGGACTGAGAAAAAAAATTGTTTGTTGAATGTGGACGGTCTCTTCCCACAGTGGCATCTTTAAAGGGTCAACCACCATCTACAATGGTAATATACTTGTCTCTCTATGTCCCCATCGTTGACTCTCTGTGCCTGTTTCACCCTTTGATTAACATTGTGACATCCTAACATAGCCGACTTCCAGGGAAAAGAACAGTAAATCTCAGAAAACACAACAACTTTTCACTGTGTGGTCATTGTTTCTCATTCCAATGCACAGATCCTTTTGAAGCAGATATGGAAGCTGATATCGTCTACTACAAATGTACTCGTTCTGAATGAGCTCAATTTTGTGGAGCAAGATGTTGGGAATCTATATACTGTATGATTTTGGTGAATGTATATTATATAAACACCATTCTAAGGTTTTTACTAAAATAGAGGTATGTCTCTGTCATGTCGAGATCAAGTGTTTTTTAAGTGGCAGGTAAGACTAGCAGCATGTGGATGAGGTTGGTTGGTTGGTAGCTAGGCCCCTAGGCCCCTAGGCCCCTAGCGACAGATTTGTCATGTTTATCGTCACTCCACCATAGGGCTTAACCTTGGGAGTGCCCTGGAAGTGGTCGCTCCTGGATGTTAGCTTAAAGAAGTAGAAAATATAGCCCTAATTGTAGCCATGTGTCCCAGAGCAATGAAAGGGCTCATCAGTGAGAACATCAGCCAGAGGAAATCGGATATGAGCTCTACCTCGTCTTCTTTTTACATTTTCTCTCCCCTCTAACTTTTCCCTTTAAGCCACACAAGTATACTTTTTGGGCTCCAAAACCCTTGACTTTCACCTCGTCTTCATTGCTGTCTCTCCCTCTCTCTCACCCGTTTTGGGGGCTTTTGCTGAAGCCCTTTGCAGACGCGGGTTAGCCAGCAGTCTTGGGTGTCTGGTTGATTTCTAAAATTGCTCAAAAGGGAGCACCTCCTATTCTATTTCACGTTTAAATACGTTTTTTCCATTCCTCAACCACTTTTGCTTTCTTGATGAATAAGCTTGGGGGCCAGTGTTTGTGTGTGTGTGTGTGTGTGTGGGGGGGGGTGGGCCCCCTCTGCAAGCTGTCATTTCAGTGGTGCCATCCTTCCTGTTTTCACTCATCCTCCCCTGCGACCCAGAGGCCCTGTGCTAGGCAGACGTCATGACCACACGCTGAACTGCCACTTGTTGTGTGCAGACACCCTTACTGCCACTGCCCCCCCCCCCCCCCCCACCCAAACCCTAACCCAACCTCACTCCGACCCCGGCCTCTAACCACAACACCCTCTCCACCCCCTCTACTGTACTCTGCCAGAGGTTACTGTTCCCTTTCGATGATCTACTGTGGAATCATCTCTTTCTCCATGGCTATAATGCTAACCATTCCAATATGGGCGTTTGTATGGAGAGCGGAGCACACTTGGCTTCCATTGAGAGTGGCATTCATTTTGTGGTTGTTTGGGACTGACTAACTGCTAAGACCTTTGATTACTCTGTGCAGTTGAAGTTATGGTCGACACTGGTCCATCTCTACAGTCACAACTAAGTGATCATTGAATGACAGCGAGGTAATATATTGCTACTGATTAGATGTGATTTTACAGTGCTGCACTCATGTCCTCACCTGGGATTTGAACTCACAACCTCTTGGTTCACAGCATTCCTATATTCCTGCTACGTCTCCATGTCTGTGTCAATAACGGATTACACCTGTATTCCTACACACTTTGCTCTTCAAAGTAAATCTCAGCTCTGTTAAAAGTACACTCAAGGAAAACTATGTTATTTATCATACTGTTTAAGGAGTAACATTAAAACAGAATAATATGCCATACAAAAATTTGACAACTATCTAGAAAAAACAAATATTGCTTAAATAAGTCAAACAAAGCAATGATGAGAGAATAACTGATAATTAACTGATAATTGACACAAACATGGTGGCGTGGCAGGAAGATCGAAATGCCACGAAGAAGTAGTTGTGTGTTCAAATCCCAGGTGCGACGTGAACAATAATTACTGTACAAACGAACATGCACAATGCAATTATGTATGTCCACGTGTGTCAAATAGTGTATGTTAAAAGCACTGTTTGTGTAACTAGTTTCACAGCCATGTTTTGAGGTAAGATGCCCAAATAATAATTTGTAGTTGAAGGAATGTATGAGACAATTTGAGCCAACACGTCACTTTAAGTTGACAGAATTTCTGCCAAAGTTTTCTCAAGTTGGAGCCAGGTTTGGGCCAACAATTTTTGTTGTTGTTCTGGGAACACTTTGACCAAAAGTTGAGTAAACAAAAAAAGTCTGGATCCTGTTACTTAATAATAATGAGTTGAATCAACTAGACTTGTGGGTGGGGTTTGTTACAGTGAGGGAGGGCCTTCATTTCATGTTTTATTCAAATTTATGTAATGAGGGCTACAGTAGGGTGTGAATTTGCATATGTGTTTGTGTGTGTGCACTCGCACGTGTGCATGTGCCTATGTGCCTGTTGTTTTCGAGCTTTAGCATCTGTCCCTCTGTTGTTTCGGGTGACTGAGCAGTGTATAGCGTGGGCGCAGGAGAAGAGGAACTGCATGCAAACCACACCGCCCTTGAGAGCCAGGCAAGGGATCATGGGTAAAGGGTTAAAGGTGTGATGTCACAAATGGAGCCAGAGGTTTAAGAGTGTGAGAGGCGAAGCGCGCACTATACTTGAACTAAACCACTAAGGTAATGACGCTTAGGTGAGTTAGCTGCTATGAATACACGTATGTGTAGGGGCTTCAAAGTATGAGGAAGTCTTATCTTGTGTTTTTTTTCTCTCCAGACGTGCAGTGCTGTGTCACACAATGCTGGGCAAATAGGGGGTTAATTTGGATGCTTGTTACTCAGTGTCCATCATTTAGCCAGCTGAGACTGCATGCTGTGTAAGTCCAGTACTTACAGGTATCTTATAAGTTTTGATCATATGATCAAACTCCTCGTTTATCTGTTTATATTTCTCCTCAGTGCGCGGGGTGAGGGTGAGAGTAGACTCGAGCTCCGGGCTCTCGCCACCTTTGTTCTCCTTCTTGCTTAATGCCTGCCGGGTCCCACCAAAAACCCCATCAGATGGACAGCAGACGCACGGATGGAAAAAGGGAGAAAGAAAGAAAAGAAAGAGAGAGAGGGGGGTGAGAAGAAAGCTCAGGGAGTGTCGGGCGGTACTTACACACAGTCTCTGTCTGCTGATCATCAGATCAATGTCTTCATTTATTTTCCTGTACTTGTCCTCAGACTCGGGGCTGTGGCCGACCGAGTCGTCTGCGTCGGGGTCAGGGCTGTCACAGCCGTTTAGACCCTTCTTTCTCAACGTCTGCAAACAGAGCAGTCGCACAACACAGTTGAAGGGCAGGGGAACAGGACCCAGAGTAGAGCAGGGGAGAGGACATGTGGATTAGTCCCTTGTTAGAATGGATCCTGAGAATGGACTCAACTGACCAAAGGAATGAATGAGATGTATAAAAAAAGTGTGTGTGTGTGTCATAGAGGTTAAAGTGGGTACTAACGGGCTAAATGGGATGTGGTCCTTGGTATGGCATAAAGTGCTTTGACAGGATCTATTCCCATGTCCATCAATGTGAGATGGGATGGAGTGGGGTGGGGACAGAGCGGTGTCCTTGTCAACAAGTTAACATGTAGCTAAACACTCAGAAGAACATAAATGATTTAATAACATTCACTAACAATACATAAAATCCATACTCCTCTCTCAAATGAGGCGCCATGGGGACAATCAACATTGTAATAACACAGAGACACGGTCAGTGATGAACATGGAAATAAAACATATTTCTGACATTGGCAGCTGAGGAGGCCGGGACGGGACCGTTATGGCTACAGATGTATGTGTGCGTTGGGTTTGTGTGTGGCAGGTGTGTGGTAGTGTAAGAGTGTGTGTTTGACAGACTGTGTATGCAGGCAGCAATCTCTCTCTTGGCCACCTGATGGCCACCTGATCCTGTTTCTGTGGCCACAGCACGCCCCCCCCCCCCTTTCTCTCATTGCCACCGAAGGAGGAAAGGGAAGAGAAGAGCTGTCTTTCTATCCCTCGTTAGACCAAGATATACAGTATCTCACTAAAGTGGTAGTGATACAATTATATCTAACATCGTTTCTCTGCAAGTGTTGTTCTTGTGTATCTACAGCACGTGTTTTAACTTGTGTGTGTAGGTATGTAAGCAACAAGCTCTCACAGTCTCACTGCAGATTTAGACGACGTTTCTCCACGTTTCTCCAAACAACAAATGTCAAAGTTGCTCCAAACATCACATTTTGAAAGTTAAGGGTTAAGGTTTTGGATAGGGTTAAAACATCAAGTTTAGGCACTCATTCTGAATGGATAAGGTAAGAGTTAAGGTTTAGGATAGGGTTAAAACTAAAAAGCTATAAAATAGTGTCCACCACTGCGATGGAACACGCAACGTTCTGATCCAGGTTTTGGATAGGGTTAAAACATTACATTTAGGCACTCATTCCGATTGGTTAAGGTAAGGGTTAAAGTTTGGGATAGGGTTAAAACTTTTTTTTTTTTAAACGAGTGTCCTCTGGGAGAAAAACACACATAATGTATTCATATACAGTATAGCATTAATTTATTATATCTGTGTCCATATTGTCCATGAGTTTCTAGTAGATAGACCATATGGTTCAAGAAAATAGCCTAATTAATGAACAAAGCATGTAATCAGCAATGGCATTATTTTCAATTAACTCTGCAACTCTTCCAACTATTGACTTTCTTCACAACTGCCACCAGTTTGATGCCAAAATATTGACAACAAATACATATTGATAGAGTAAAATAAATACAGTATGTAAAAAAAAATCTATAAAGGAAATGTCATGCTGAAACACCAATGGTATTCACTAAATTGATGGTTTATATTTCGGATAATGTTTAACAGCTTTGTCATTCTATATTTAATTTTAAAACCATCTTATTCAACTATTTCATATATTTTACATGCGATGAGGCCACACAGAGGGCCAGAGATAATTACAGACGCCTGTGATAATCTGAAGTACCCAAACGGGCCACTAGATGTCTTGTAATAGATTACATTAAATCCTTGAACGATACCAAAATGCGGGTAGTTTACTGGTAAACTTCTAAAGTTTCAAGTAAAATACCCTCCCTTTGCAACCCTACTCTTGAGCGATCTGCATGTGCTGGTGTGTTTGTTGATGTGTGTGTGTACATACACACACTGCAGTGTTGAGTGCAGAGATGTGTCCCATATTGTGTAGATTAGATTTACAGTGAGTGAAGTAGTGAAATGAAAGGTGTAGCAACTGATAGTTAGAGCTTCCATCAAAGACCCACCTCCCCTCCCTCCCTCCCTCCCTCCCTCCCTTCCCCTCTCTCTCTCCTCCACAGAGGCCGGCTATAATAAAAGGAGATTAGTCTACAGGAGGAGTATCACAGACCCGCTCCTGTCTGCACAGACGACGGCGCTTCACGCTGCTTTCATCTGGGCCTCCCTATCACACCCACCACTGTAATTACATTATCTTTAATGCAGCTTAGATTTGATGGTGATCATATGTGTGTGTGTGTCTCAATGCTAGAGACAAATAGAGAGAGTGAGATAATGGGAGAGAGAGAGATGCTAAAATAAATTAATCTCACCATTTTATTCTCCTCATTTGTGTGACACTCTGCTTGTCGTCGCAAGCAGAGAAGCGCACTACTGTAAATTGATAGAAGTGACTAAGAGTGAGCCGCCTGTTTATAAAACAAATAACACTCCAGTCATCTCTGATGTCAGGAGAATAAAGCTATTTTTAAAGTGTGGTTTTAGTGAACTGAGGGCTTCGTTTGTGAGAACGCTGTTTGATGCCGGAGGCGTCTCGTGGTGAGGTAGCGTGTCAAGATTCACTAGCCTCTCTGTCCCTCTCTCTCTGTCTCTCTCTCTGTGTCTCTCTCTCTCTCTCTCTCTCTCTCTCTCTCTCTCTCTCTCTCTCTCTCTCTCTCTCTCTCTCTCTCTTTTCTCTGTCTCTCGTCTCTCTCTCTCTCTGTTCTCTCTCTCTCTCTCTCTCTCTCTCTCTCTCTCTCTCTCTCTCTCTCTCTCTCTCTCTCTCTCTCTCTCTCTCTCTCTCTCTCTCTCTCTCTCTCTCTCTCTCTCTCTCTCTCTCTCTCTCTCTCTCTCGCTATTCTCTCTCATTCTCTCTTTTTTAAATATTTGGATACTCTGCTCTGGTCTTTAGTGTATTTGTGTAGTACAGTATCAAACTGTACTACAACCTTGAGACCCATATGGGTGACTGATAGGGGGCAGTGGGCCTGTCTGGGGGTGTTGATGAGGTAGTGGGATGGAGTGGGAGTGTTATATGACTTTGAGGCATGTGGCCCTGGCTTAGCTTTCCACCGGGGCTCAGCAGTTTAAGGGTGCCATGCAAGGTCGCTATGCCACTCATCCCAGACATGCCCACCTGTCAGGGACAACACCTGTTGCCAAGTGCTGCCATCCACCAATCAGAGGCAATGCAGCCATGACATGGCCATAGAAGGCCTTCTCTCTCTCTCTCTCTCTCTCTCTCTCTCTCTCTCTCTCTCTCTCGTCTCTCTCTCTCTCTCTCTCTCTGCTCTCTCTCTCTCTCTCTCTCTCTCTCTCTCTCTCTCTCTCTCGCCTCTCTCGCTCTTCGCTCGCGTCTCTCTCTCTCTCTACTCCCTGACATCATTTCAAAAGCGAGGAAATCAGTGGCCAGTGTTTCAAAACGATAAATAAAAGTAAAAATATACATTTTCCCGCTAATGTAGTCATAGTCGATATAGAAAGAAAGATAAATACACCATGTCAAGAAATGGCAGGAAAATAAAGAACTGTTCAGGGGATATGTAGATAATGCAAACATAGTGATAAAACACCTCACTCACGTCAAATGCTCAAATTTACGCTGTTTTATTCCCACATATTTTCACTTACATCAAATGTTTCCAGTCTGTCTATCTAAAAATAATAATTGTGAGGGAAAAAATACCTCGGTACGAAGATCAAGATGCTGACATCTTAATAGCAGTTGGAGATAAAAGCTCCGTGATCCACAGTCCAAAGCTATATTGATGATAACAAAGCGGAAAATAGGCTACCCTGGACACACTTTGAAGTGAGAGAGAGAGAGATGAGAAAAAGAGGAAGCAAGACAGGAGGAAAAGAGGGATTGAAAGAGAGAGAGAGAGTGATGGAGAAAGAAAGCAAGAACGCGAGAGAGGAAAGACTGCTCGGCTACTTGGCTGTGTGTCTCTGTCCCTGTCTCTCCCTTTTTGGAGGCTTGCTCCTAATTAAACTCCTTCCTCGTGATGTTCCCTCCTGGCTCGGCCTGTCAGGGGGCCTGTGTGCAGAAGGAGGAGTGTACACACTGTGTCCTACATACCATACCCTCTTCATCTGTACCCTTCAACTCCACACCCCACCTCACACCTCACACCCTAAGCTGAGAATATAGGCTTTTTGAAGGTGCATTACAAAACCATGAATGCAATGCACACTTATGTCATGCATAATAATATTTCTTGGAACGTGCTACTTTGTAATCAGGGTGATTTTGGGTGGGTATTTCAAGGGGTATACCACAGGTTATTTTGGTTTCTAGTTTATGCAGCGTGAGGGACAGCTGACGCTAGAGCCCATGCCATACCAGGGTTCGCTGTTGGGAACTCTGCCACCCTGACCATTTCTCTCTCTCTCTCTCTCTCTCTTTCTCTCTTTCTCTCTTTCTCTCTCTCTCTCTCTCTCGTTTGCTTGTTGGAGACAACCCTTGCCCAGGTGGGGGCTTTGGCTCGTATTTTAGGAGTGTTCAACTGGTGATCATTCCAGTGGCCTCATCCCTGGGTAATCTTGGCAGTGGGGTATGACGGCTAAGGCGTACATTCAATATTGTGTTTATGACCAATGGTGACAGATGGGCGGTTGATGTTTCGCAAGGTCCTCAAGACCAACAACATTAACTGCATAGATTTTGGGTGAGAGCAGAGCATACAAAATTATGGACAATGACTATGGCCTTATCAAGTAAAGATCAGTGAAAACTGAAAGAAAGATACCTTTCTTGTAAATACAGTACATTCGGGAAAGTGTTAGCCTGATTCTAAAATGGATTAAATAAATAATTTTCCTCATCAATCTACACACAATACCCCATAATGACAAAGTGCAAACAGGTTTTTAGAAATCAAATGTTTTGCAAATAAATACAGAAATACCTTATTCACATAAGTATTTAGACCCTTTACTATGAGACTCGAAATTGAGCTCAGGTGCATCCTGTTTCATTTGATCATCCTTGCGATGTCTCTACAACTTGATTGGAGCCCACCATGGTAAATTCAAATGATTAGACATGATTTGGAAAGCCACACACCTGTCTATATAAGGTCCCACAGTTGACAGTGCATGTCAGAGTAAAATCCAAGCCATGAGGTCAAAGGAATTGTCCGTAGAGCTCCGAGACAGGATTGTGTCGCACGGCCAAACGGAGCAATCGGGGGAGAAGGGCCTTGGTCAGGGAGGAGACCAAGAACACGATGGTCACTTTGATAGAGCTCCAGAGCTCATCTGTGGAGATGACTCTGACCATGAGAAACAATATTTTTTGGGGTCTGATGAAACCAAGATTTAACTTTTTGGCCTGAATGCTAAGCGTCAGGTCTCGAGGAAACCTGTCACCATCCCTACGGTGAAGCATGGTGGTGGCAACATCATGCTGTGGGGATATTTTTCAGCTGCAGGGACTGGGAGACTAGTCAGGATCGAGGGAAAGATGAACGGAGCAGTACAGAGATCCTTGATAAAAACCTGCCCCAGAGTGCTCAGGACCGCAGACTGTCTGAATACTTCTTGTACTTGTGTGGTCAAATTCAGCACTTGCTGAACAAGCACAAACAAGCACATTAAAGGGTTTCAAATAACAAGGTAACTTATGGTTCATCTTTTTCGGTGTGTGTGGAAGAAAGGGAAAATCATGAGGGATTGTTATGTGAGATAAACAACTTCTTACTGGTCACATTTCTGACTGAGCCTAGATAGTGTCATTGTCTGGGTCCAATATGGTGCGCACGCACACGCACACACACACACACACACACACACACACACACACACACACACACACCCCATACCAGTGTGTGGCAACCTCTCATCCATGTGTGCGAAAGTGTGTGGGGTGAGGCCACAGGGCGGAGAGCAGAGCTCCCTCACCATTACAAAGTACCATGCTCAATTTCACCCGAGCAGATTGGTGAGAGCAGCCCATTGTGAATGACTAGGAGCTATGGGGAGAAACAATGTCCCTTCCCATCACAGCTAACAAGATAGCAGGGGCCATGAGAAGGGCCCACTGTGGATTCATGCCCCATCGTCATGTTACTGCACTCTAAGCAGATTCACAGATGCCTTGTTGGTGGCAGCCAGCGGTGGGATACAGCAATAGAGTGCTCGGACTGCTAGCTCCCCCTCTCTCTATTTCTCTCTCTCTCAGCCACTTGTGCAAGTGGGGGAACATCAGAGAGATCAGCCTGGCTTAGCTTATTGGAAGCAGATGGCAGACCAAAGACAGGAAGGCCACAGTTTCATGAAGCGTGGTCTGAACATGCCCTGTCTCTTATACACATCTAGATGTGTATAAGAGACAGTGCCAGTACCATGTAGAGAGAGGGGATATGCCTAGAGATAGGTGGTGTGTGTGTGTGTGTGTGTGTGTGTGTGTGTGCTGTCTCTTATACACATCTAGATGTGTATAAGAGACAGGTGTGTGTGTGTGTGTCTGTGCATCTGCGTGTGCATGTGTGGCAATCTATTGGACCCCGAATTCAGAATCCTTTTTGGTTATAATTTGTGAATCCCACTGCAATGGGGTTGAGGCGACGTTTAAAAAATGAATAAATGCATCAATGACTCCTCAGTGATTTGGCTGCTTTGAAGCCCCCTGGTCCTGGTATTCTGGAACACTATAATCAGGAATCAAAGGCTGGCAGTTAGAATCCGTTTGGTAATATCGCTCTCCAAAGTGTGCAATTACAGCTGTCTGGGATCACCATACTGGAGGATGAGTTAAACGAAAAGCAGAATACGAAATGGACAGAGTGTGTTTTCATGTGTGTGTCCTCTGCGAATTCATTTTCATCCCATTCAAACTGGGAAGGGGACATGGATGTGGTGCTTTTGGTGGAGTGGTCATGGAGTCCAAAGAGAAACAGGAGTGTTTCAGAGACAAGTCTCAGCCACTATACAAGAGGACTGTGCTGTCCATAAAGAAGGAGCACTCATGGCCCAAATCATGTCAATGTCAGACTGTATCAGACTGTTAGCAGAAGCAGCATCTTCAGTCAGGAGGACAGTGTGACCATTCACATTGAATCACTCATAATGAGCCAGCCACTATAAAGGCACAATGCCAGCACAGTGAAGATGGATAAAGAGGACACTTATACCCCAATCTCTACTGTCCTCCCCTCCTAGCCCCCAGTGTTTAAAAAAAACTATGCAGGGGACACCAAGAACATGTATTTGACCAGTAGGAGAATGACTGGACTTACTGTAGCCCCCCCTAGCTACATAAGGGCTGGTCATGAGTGATTGGTTCTGGCTGAAATGAGTGAGTCTACTCCCTGTCGTCTTGACCCTCCCCCCCCCCCCCTCCGTCCCCTCTGTGGCCCACCAATCTTCAGTTATCGTCTTTTGTCTCTGTGTCGCTTATCGCTTGGTGCCACAACAGGAAAGAGGCCCGGAGGCCTGGTGGGGGCCCTGAGTAACAATGACCAGCCGTTTGACCTCTACGCTGTGACCTTGAGTTTCCACACTCACTCCCTGCCTCCCTCCCTCCCTGTCCACAGCCACCATGGGAGGGGCATGGCAGGAAACACCAGCTATAAAAATAGATATTCAATATTCAAAGTTTTCCACAAATAGATTCAAAGAATAAGGCATCATTTCATCTTAATGACTGGCGTGAAGTGTTTTTGGGCTGTGTAGTGAAAAAGCATGCGCTTGGCAGCGTGGCCTCAGAAGTGGCCTGCCACTGCACTACTACTCCATACCACAGGGACAAAATATTGGCACATTTCAAAAGGTCTATTTTAAAAGGCCTTTTGTTGTTGTGAGTACCTCAGACTTCCGCTTGTATGGACCTCAGAATGTTTGTGATGATCAAAACGCTAGTTGTAGTTCCTAGTCAGGAGTTCTGCTTTTCTGGACTGGCTGTCTGTCTGTCTGTCTGATGTGGAACAAAATGCTGAGCTAAGGACTGTAATCAGCATGCGCACACTGCCATTTTGTCTTGTGCTTCTCCCAAAAGAGGAATCTAAAAGCAAGCTAGACTTTTATTGTTGTCTTGTGTCTGTCCCCTCACAGTCCCTGCCATTCCATAAGACGTTGTTTAATCTTTTTTTTTTAAAGGTAATTTTGCAGTTTGCTTGAGCAATTGAAGGGAGCTCCACGCGATCATGGCTCTGTACAATACCGTGCGCTGCCGTGAACTCATGGCGAGGAGAGGTTTCAGCTTATCTTTAGCATGCAGGCCTCATTATGGTTCCACCAGCAGGTTGCCTTGGCCGTGGGGGTGGGTGACATCTCTCAGATTTGTAACTCCTGCTAGGGGTGATTACCTGCCAATTAACTTGTGTGAAAACGACTTGACATTTTCAAGCCCCAATGGAGGTGAAGCTGCCGTTAGTTCCCTTCTCAACCCTTGTGACAAATGTCATGAAGCCTTACTCCCATCATGACTTTAACTACCCCTTGAACATTTGACTACTTGAAACCTGATGAACAAATCATAGAGATTTGTCTACGTGTGACATAATGCGGCAGGTAGCCTAGCGGTTATAGTGTTGGGCCAGTAACTGAAAGGCTGCTAGTTCAAATCCTTTGAGCTGACTAGGTGAAACACCTGCCAATGTGCCCTTGAACACGGCACTTACTTGCTCTGGATGAGAGTGTCTGCTAAATGACTAAAATGTCTGATGCATAGGAGTGTGTGTGTTATTTTCTGTCTGTACGGGTTGAAACAAGGCTGCTCATAAAGCATTATGAACTTCAAGAAAGCTGTGCCTTTCATTTCTCTGAGAGGAGAAGAAAAAGACAGGGAGTCTAAGAGAGAAAGAAAAAAAGCTGTGAATGAAATCCTTTATCCCGAGGATCAAATGTCTATTGGCACCACTGGGTCTCTGACCACCCGGGTCATGTGCATGTGGTCTCTGGAGGCAAGTGTTCACGGTCGTCCCTGTGAGAGAGGGAGACTGAATGAACAACCTGGCGCTTTGCGCGCACACACACACAGCTATTCCATGCCTATTCTTCTCCACTCTCATAGCCAGCCCCGCCAACCAAGCACTATATTTAGCTCCGCCACAATCTATTTTTAGACCACTACCGGTTTTTGAGGCATTTATTGGGAAAAAGAATGACAAAAATAGAGAGGGAGGGAGAAGGGAGAGGAGTGGGGCCTCCCAGTTTGGACATCTGAAACATACACATTTTAACGTGGTACTGCTTGAACTCCGCAGCTGTTTATAATCGCAGGGAAGTGCGAGGAAAACACAGACTGGAGTGGGGGGAAAAAAGAGAGAAAAAAACATACGCAAATGCTCTTGGGACAGGGGGTTTAGGGAGGGCTGACTGGAAGAGTACAAAGAAATGCCTCAGTTGGTGGAATTCATGACGTGAAACCCTGGGAAGATGTTTCACAAGCATGTAATATGTGGCAGATAAAGATGAAATGGCATCCCGGTCTTTGTTTTGACCTATCCCTATGCCGCTAGGTTGCCAATGTCAGAAGGTTCATTGACTTAGGCAGTCTAAGCAGCTTCCGCCCTTTAATCCTCAACTCAGGTTGAAAAACAAGCAGCGTGGCTGATCTATCCACAGCCTCTTGCTGACACACCCTCTGTCTGTCTGTCTGTCTGTCCTGTCTGTCTGTCTGTCTGTCTGTCTGTCTGTCTGTCTCTCTGTCTGTCTGTCTGTCTCTCTGTCTGTCTGTCTGTCTGTCTGTCTGTCTGTCTGTCTGTCTGTCTGCTTGTTCTGTCTGTCTGTCACAGCACCTCAAACACAAGCCCAACATCAACCTGGACAGCTGTAAGGCAGCGTATCATAACTTCCTTATTTCTCCTGGACGTTGATATGTGTAGAAATGGGGGAGGTAAATTAGTGCGGGCATTTAAACTGGAGGAGTTTACAGCAACCGGAGGAGTTGACAGCAGGGCTCTTTGTTAGGCAGAAGAAGCAGTCATTGAGCAGCAATCCACAGAGAAAACTCCTTAAGGCTAATGTTCTCTCTGCTGTTTAGAATCCAAATAAGTACATAGAATAGCACACATGCTCGCAAATATTTTCACAAGAAATAAGGCAAGAGCATACAGGCACTTTGAAAGGGATATCACATGCTCGGAGTCTGTTGACGTGCAAGAACACGATGGAGAAAAAAATGCTTTAATTAAGTCGTAAGGAAAAGTTTGGAGGCAAATTAGACTGAACGCAGATAATTAGTCTCCCTGGTATTTATAAATGTGGGGGAAAAAAATCACGTTTCTTTGCCAAATGAAATGTTGTGCGAGGCATATAATAAATGTGTGTGGATGTTGGTACATTTCTCTTTTTCTCTCTCACGCTCATGCCCTCCCGCCTCCATTCTCTCCTGCTCTCTTCTCTCCTCCCTCCCTCCGACGGACTGACGCTGGGCTGCAGTCACACCTGTGCTTCTCCTCACACGTCTCGGCACACGGGCGAAACATACGCCGGCGAAACATCGTGAGTGAGCTTTACTGAATCTCATTAGCCAAGCAGGTAGTCATTAACAGAATGACCTTTGGAAATAATTACCAGCCTGCCTCCCTCCCTCCTCTCACCATCCCTCTGCTCCCCCTCTCATTCAGAAGTTCCCGCTAGGTGAGGAGAGAGAGAGTGAGAGAGAGATAAAGGAGAGGGGAGAGGGAGGGAGGGTGGTCAGGCAGGCCCCCGCTGCTGCTCTTTAAGATTAAAGGGTGAAGTGAACTCTCAGATTAGGTTAATCTGGGGTGGAATGGGATTGGCCACTTGCCCTCCTCCTCTCCTGGCTGGGGGCTGTGCCACGTGCCTATGTGGCGCCCCATGTGAGTCCGTGGCCACTGCTTCGGAGCGTGGGGCACTAAACTAGGCTGAGGTTATGAACATCATCACGGCCACACCTCCTACCATCCCCTATCAAGCCAACCCCCACCCTCCCCTCTAGGCTGGTATACCCTCCAGCGCCATCTGAAACGTGTGCTCTTTGTTTCACAGAGGAAAAACAAACACGTTGTGGGATGGGGATTTGGCACAGGCTGCACAGAGAGTGTGTCGTTGGACTGGGGCTGTTCGATTGCACTGAGCGCCAGCCACATTTGGCTTGGCTCTGTTACCCACTAGAAGTGAAAGGTCTTTCATGTGCACTGGCAATTAAGAATCCCCATATCCATGTCATAAATCTCCAATGAGAACTCAGAGAAGAGTCTTGGTGAGGAGGTATAAAAAGGAAAGGATAGATCCATTCTCCTGTCATTTCCCAACACGGCTTCCCATTTCTCCACTAATGCTGCTCACATGTCCAGGAAACCGCCCTGGCAGCTGGAGAGTATAGGAAATCTATCTGTGTGTTGGAGCTTTTCATCTGGAGCCAGCGGCAAACTGCACTATAGACCTGCCAAGAGGAGACTCAGAGGGCTGTTCGGACAACAACACAACCAGATAGCCTAGCTGTGTGTACACTACGCATGTTTTTTTTTAACATTGATTAAATTAATTAATTCAAAAAATTTAATATTAATGTCTTTCACTTTAATTATGTGGACCTTCCCAACTTTTGTCTAGCATCTGATGCAGTCATGTAGGACTATTTAAATGAGAATCTAAAGAGAGTTTAAAAATACTAGAGTCCACCTAAATCCTTCAATGGAGGCAACTAGAAAATACTCAGAAACAGATGGGCCTATCATGTTCCAATTGAACATCCATGTTCCATTGGATTGGATCATTAATCTCTTGTTGCCCTGACTGCTGTGCTCCAATCACAGTAATTGGCAAGGAGCTGGTTTCCTTTGGTTAGACTTTGGTGGCCATCTTGATTCAATTTTCCACAATGCTTGTTCATGATATTACAATTTGGAAGCGTTTTTCTCTCCCTCCAATTGATGGTGTCAAAATGGTTAAAAACACAGAATGTTGCTGAGAACAACATTGGTATCTTGGTCTCTTTGGTTGTAAATATATTTGTGGTAGTGTCATCCTCAGCTGAGACAGTTTCCCCTAAGTGAGTCATCTAGCCATTCACAACCCCCTTCTCTATCTCCCTCTTCTCTTTCTGTCCTCTTCTCTCTCCCTCTTCTGTCTATTTCAATCTTCTCCCTCGTGGATTAGCATCAGGCACATGGACAGATAGAGATACTTGAGTAGAGCACATGTCCCTTTGCCCTTCCAGTCTCAAAATTGCCCTTTTCGGTGGTGGTATAATTTCCCCCCAATTTTGGGGGGAGGTTGTAAATAATCTCCGCCTTTGTGGGATCAAGGGATCAAGTGAGTCAGCCTTTACCTCGATCTTCAGTAAGGCACTTGTGCATCATAGACATCAAATGACTTAAATTAAAGTTAGGAATGTGTACCGGGGAACGTATCATTCTCCGCAACCTGACTTCGGGCGAGTAAACTCCCTCTGCTGGAATCAGAGTTTTCACAAGCAATTTGATCAAATAGGTGGCCCGCTGAGGCAAATTGGTTATTAAAAGCACCACAGATGTCCATCTTATCTGTTATGGAACCAGAGGCTGTCATAACCTGCTGGGTTAATGAGGGGTTGGAGTTTTGTTTGAAGAGATTTGACTCTCTTCCAGTAGTCATCTGGATTCCCACCATTCTCAGATACACAGTTCAAGAAGTATAGCAATTTTGCTTTTCTAACCAGGGATAGACATCTATTTCTCAAGCACCTGAAGGACTACCAGTCAGACGTAGAATCTGTCAGCCTTAGCCCAAGCTACATTTCTCTCTGAAGATAATCGGATAGTTCTTGCGTGAACCAGGGATTAGCTCTATCCTTTACCCCTAGTTTGCTTCTCTGCAATAGAGTTGAGCAAAAAAGTTAAACAATTTAGGGCCTGATCCAAGTCAGTGATATCTGACACAACCCCCTTTCACACAATCCCAGATCAGACTAGAATTGTATCTCATTGAAATTCCTATACTTTCTTTTTGTAATAATGCGAGGGTGAGATTTCGGTAGCTTTGCATCTCTTATGCAGGCAATTGGGACAATGGTCACTGAACTCATGAGCAAAAATTCCATTGGCTGTTTACTTACAGGAGTATTTGTCAAAATATATCTAATATTGTAGAATTTTCAGGGTGTTCAAAGTTGGGCCGGGTTGGTTCAGTTATCAACTGAGCTAGATTTAGCTCAATGCAGATATCTTTCAGCCTATCAGAAGCTGGGATCAACCAATCCAGATTAAGATCACCCAAAAGTAATAGTTCAGATTTAGCATAGTTAGATAGCAAGTCAGACAATTGGCTAAGGGCACATGTTGAGGCAGAGGGAGGGCGATAAATTCCCACTGGTATAAGTTGGGTATTATTATAATTTATTATATATATTTTTTTTTATAGAGGGTAGATGAGCTTTAATATTGCAGATAGATTGTGGCTTCTATACATTTAATTGTCTGAATCATAATGGCTGGTGAAATGGCAGACGAGGTCCAGCATTTTACATTTTTTATAGTAATGGTAGGCTACAGTTGTAGGATCGTAATTTGAGCCTGTTTGCTACAGCAGGAAAAATATCCTGCTACAAAAGGAAATGTTAATTCTTATATGGATTATAATTCATGGACATTTTCGTAGGGGTTAATACATTTTTCGTAAAGGGAAAATCAAGTCTGAAATTTCTAAGTGGAAATTACCAACTTCAGAAGCTTCTTTAAACCTCAAAATACACTACATGTTCTCCTGCAACAGGGTGATCAAATTAATATCTTACATCTGTACAGTATTTCTTACAATCTTTTATTTTGACTGGAATTGTGTTGGTCATTGTTCATATGTCCAGCATTTATTCCAGTTCAAAGTAATTTTGCAAAATACTTTACTGAACAGATTGTGCTGCTTTCCCCTCTTCTTGTAATAATTGCTCAATGAGTCTGTGACCGTGATTGTGGGAATTTTGTTTTGGGGGGGTGGTGCCCTTTTTTTGGTTTAGGCACATGCACCCCAAAAGGTCTGTGCACGGCCCTGATTAGCTCGATAGCAGCTACTGAACAAAGAGTAAAGTTACGGCCAGATGAATGAAGAATAGAAAGTAGAAAAAAACAGAGAGTGAGAGATAGGGCCCTGGAGTCCCTTTTAAACATACTGTAGCTGGAGAGGCTGTGCAACCCTCTCAGTGCCACTCTCTCAACAACGCTAATTATCAACCAAAGACACAATAATTACATAGAGCTTTATTGCTAATGTAGCAGGCCTCTCTGCCAGCCGCCCACACGCTGTGCTGAACACCCTTACCTCTGCCTCTCCTCCTACTACACCTCCAGGCACAGCAGCCAATCGCAAAACACTGAGATGCTRCGTTTGTGTGTGTGTGTGTGTTTGTGTGTGTTTGTGTGTGCATGTATATGTTCATATCTAAGGAGTTATAGCGATACAGTATAGTCTTCCCTTGCTACTGTTCACATATATCAACTATGTCACTTGGTAGTCTATTCCTTGCTCTCTGGTCTTTGGCCTACCGCCTCCAGCTCCCAATGGCCCTCCCTGTCCTCCTGTCCTGGACCTCCTACCCATATTGCCATCACAACAGGAAGTCTGCTTTGTCCCCCTCTCACACCCGCATCCCCCACCTGTGACGTAACCTAGCAGCGATACACGAGGCTCGGCAGGAGAGATCCAACCCCCTCTCCTCACTCCTCCCTCCTTCTCTCCAGCTCCCACGGTAAACGTGCTTGTGGCTGCGATGTGGCCAATCCCGTTAGCACGCCACGGCTAAGGCCTCTTCCAATCGATTTCTCCCACTGCGAGTCGGAACCGCGTCTGCCCCAGGATCACAGAAGCCAGCACCGCAGCGCTCCCCGCTACGCTCTTTAACGCGCTCCTCAAGCACGGCTGTTTACGCATTAGCCTTTCCCCACTCCGCATTAGCCTTCCTCCACTCGGCTAATGGAGAGCTGCAAAGGCCCTGCAGGTCTGTTCACAGGCGCTTGTTGAAACATGTGACGGCTCTCTTCATTGTCTCTGCGGGACTGGCTGATTGGCTATGTAGGCTATGCTATGGATAAGATCGTCTGCTAAATGAGTCAATGTAAATGAAATAACACTGAGAGAAAGCTTGTTATCTTTCTCTGTGTAGTGGGGTGTGTTTTCTATGCAGCTGCATGGCAGGGGAATTCTCCAGGGTATTTCACAGGGATACAAAGAGACTTTGGGGATACTACATAGAGTATACATCAGTGGAGGCTGCTGAGGGGAGGACGGCTCATAATAATGGCCGGAAAGGAGCAAATGGAATGGCATCAAAGACCTGGAAACCATGGAAACCATGTGTTTGATGTATTTGATACCATTCCACTGATTCTGCTCCAGTCTTTACCACGAGCCTGTCCTCCCCAATTAAGGTGCCACCAACCTCCTGTGCTATATATAAATACTATATTATAAATGTCATTACAATAGATTCCACTATTTTGAAATACACAATTTCACTGTAATTAATACATTGTAATGCATATGACCAATGCATGTGACCACCACAATCTAATGCATCTGGTAGGGTTGCATTTGCAAAGTAAGAGCAGTTTTGAAGTGGTAGGCAGAGCACATCTAAGGCTATCAACATCATATACTTGCCTCCTTAAATGCATTCTATGCTAATGTATACAGTCTGTGTTTTAATCGTTAATGCTACTTATACTTTGATAAGCTACTCTAAACAGGGTATAGGTTTTAGTTTACCACTTGAAATTGGACGTCTATGGTCTGGCCTGTACGCAGCATCAACAATGGAGCATGCATTATATACTATGTGTTATTTTATTGCTTTTGAGTGTTCAGGAAACTTCACAAAAATGTTTACTTGACGTGATGGCATATTTGTTTTGTTATTGTGTATGACCCTCTTCTCCTATTTTTATGTTACTCTAATAGCTGGTGATCCTATGTTTGCTTCTGTGTTGTCAAGGGCCCCTCTCACATGTTGTTTTGTCAAGGGCACCTTTGTGTGTGTGTGTATGTGTGGGTGTGTGTGTGTTCAGGTGGTTTTGTAGGTTTAAGAGGGCATCTATGTGTAACATTAAGTCACTGTGTGTGTGTGTGTGTGTGTGTGTGTGTGTGTGTGTGTGTGTGTGTGTGTGTGTGTGTGTGTGTGTGTGTGTGTGTGTGTGTGTGTGTGTGTGTGTGTGTGTGTATGCGTGTGTGCATATGTGTTTGTATGTGGGCCACCAGGGTCAGGCAGATCAGCATGGTGACCGTTGTGTAACCAGGGTCACGTTGGTCACGTTGGAGCATGTTGGCCTGTCCCTGTGGGCTGGTGCGCGGCTCACCTGACACAGCCATTTAACGTCCTACTGAGCCAGGCTTACATCACCCATGTCCACGCCACGGCGACCTAGGATAACATGTCCCCTGGAGCACGAGTCACAACAATGCCAAGGGGACACTAACTATGGGCTAAATCTCACAGGGGCAATAGGGCCTTACCGATGCCAGGGGCTATAGGGGCCTTACCGATGTCAGGGGCTATAGGTGCCTTACCGATGACAGGGGCTATAGGGGCCTGTCTCTATGAGAAAGAGCCCAAGGGATAGTTGTCTGTACACTTTGGATGGATGCCTTACGCTTTTGTAGTCTAGATATGACCCCAATGGTCATTGAGTATCAATGTGTGTATGTATGTGTGTGAGTGAACATGTGTGTGTGTATGTGTGAGTGAACATGTGTAGTGTGTACGGTGTCCGGGGACTCACCTCCACGATATCAGAGTTGGTCCTGCTCTCGTGGGGCTCGTTGTACTCCGTGTACTTGAGCAGCACCTTGTCCATGTCGGTGCTGGCATACTGGAACAGCTTGTTGGTACTGTTGAAGATGATGAGGGCGATCTCACAGTCACACAGCACGCTCAGCTCATACGCCTTCTTCATCAGGCCAAACTTCCTCTTCGTAAATGTCACCTAGGGAGAGAAAGAGAGAGGGAGAAAGAAGAGAGGAGGAGAGAGAGTGAGAGAGGTTTCAGGGTGAACGGCTGAGGGTGAATTTAGGGGGAGGCAGGTTTTCAGCACTGGAATGTGTGTTGTGTTTTCCTTGTTGGGGGTTTGAATGGGGGGATTTCAGTTCTTGTACAGTACACCTGACCAGACCAGACCCCACTGTGTCAACACCAAACTGGATTTTCCCACATGTGATCCTACATTTGATTATTAACACATTTCATAAATACATCTAATTATTTTGTATTATAGAATAAAACACCATCCTCGACCTCTTTGTTTTCCTTCATAATGTGTGAAGAAAGGAGAAATCTGGCGCAATCAGAGCTTTTCCACTCATAAATCATGAAACTGAAGCTGCATGAGAGAATTTCTCAACAGTCAGGGCTGTTCTCCACTGCGACCTCCCACTGAGAGGTTACTGCAACAGTCCATCTACTCTGGCAAGGGGAAGAAAAAAAAGAAGCCGAATAGAATTTTAAGGAACCGAGAGTGATCTGTCTTATAGAGATAATGAGCCAGATCAGTTTATCATCTGTGGGCGACATCAAAGCATACTGCACTTTATTATAGAACATCTGAGTCTTTATATCGACCCTTCATACGATTGGAGCGTATCAACCGCTCGCTCACAAACACACACACGCACACTAACTCCATTGTGCGCTTGCGAGAGTACCGCTAAGACTTCTAATAGTCTTAGAGATGCAACTTTGTATTGGTAAAAATAGCCCAGGGGTTTGCTCGCTGAGTTTTGTTTTATATAGCGCCTGAAGCACCAGGTAGATATAAATGTTGCTCCAAAGAAACCATGCAGGCAGTCTTCACATATAGGAACCTTTGTGTGTGTGTGTGTGTGTGTGTGTGTGCGTGCATGCGTGCATGTTTGAGGCCCAGTACCTCAGCACATCATCTTGAAACACACACACACACATAAAAAGGTACCTTTAGGTTTCCAAATAGAACCATGCAAGTTGTTTTATTCATGTGTCTGTTACCTGGCCCTCCATGATGGGATAACACTGCTCAAATCAAATGAAATATTCAAAATGAAGTATTAGTCATACGCCGAATACAACAGGTGAAGGCTTTACCGTGAAATGCTTAATTACGAGCCCTTTCCAAACAATGCAGAGTTAAAAGGTAAGAAAAGGGGGGAAAACATGAATGATTCATGGGGCCCTAGCCTGGTAGGGTTCCTAAATGTTTAGAAAATTATTTGATTATCATTTAAAAAATGTTAGACAAAAAGAAATCTGGGATGAAAATTAAAACGAATAACCATAATCAGATCAGGCATTTTTCTGCGTGATAGCTTGCTGCCTACAGTGGACTCACTCGGCTCAGTCAGAGCAGTAATTATTAACATGACGATGATGAGCTACCAGCTACGGCTAGCTAATTAGCTATTATTTAGATATTATTATAACTGTATTCCCCAATCTTTGCGTGACATTTGTCAGCTAGCTAGAGTAAAATTAAAACCTAAAATGTAGCCTACCTACCCATACTGTAGATGCCACTACTACTACTACTGCTGTAGACAAAGATCCCAGCGTGTGTCTACTACATGAAGTTCAAACAGCGGACCTTGGAGGGGAGGCAATTGTTTTGTAGCAGTAGCAGCATAACTAGACCATTTTTAAATTGTAAAGTTCGGCACATGATGACTTAGACACACTTAAATACGTATTCTCTTTGATATGTATATTATTAACACGTTTTTTCTTTCAGTAGTAGATTTTTAGTACGGTAACCTTTTGTAGGAGCAAACATTAAACCTAAAATCCCCTTTGTTTACTCACTTCCTAGTGCCAAGAGAGCCCCAGGTAGGCAGAATGTCAGCGGAAAGCTGTCCGACAGACTCTGATGCAGAGGAGAGCAGGGAGGAGGAAGAGGAGTTAAGGAGTAGCAGCAGTGCCAGTGGAGGAGTGACAGAAGAGATTGAACAAGCAAGTAATAACGGAAAGGAATAGTATGGACAGTTTCGAAGTGAGGAAGATTAGGTTTTACATGATCCAGCACTGTGGCCAGAGAAGGCCATCTTCCTGCTCACTTTCTGGGGAAAAGTTTTGCAGTGTATTGAGAATAGAAGCCTAATTCTTCAGTCAGGAAATATTTCTCTGGACACTGAAGCAGCTCACATGCTTCCTGCACTACAGGAAGAAATACAGGCTCTGCGTAATCAATGGTGACGCTCTTCTGGCAGAAGCCTCCACGGTGGCAAATGAAATGGGTGGTACTACTCAGTTTCACCGTGAACAGAGGAGCCGCCAGAAAAAAATTTGACGTTTCCCTGATGAGACTGAAGATGACATAGCAGATGAAAAGAAGTCAGACACTGGATTTCGCAACACAGTGTTTTAGGTGGCTCTGGATAGTGTAATCAGTCATTTGGACGTGCGGTTCCACACGGTTGCAGCTATATGCGAGGAGTTTTCACCAATACTTACATTTAGGATGATGATTGAAAACCAAATTAGTTTATCTTGCCACAAATACTCCAAAGATCTCACAGATGGATTTGAAAATGAAGTGTGACATATAAAGACGATATAAAGACTTTTTCAGATGGTCTTTCTCCTGTAGAGCTCCTAAATGCCATCCACAAGATGCAGCTACAGAGCATTTTTGGAGAGGTGTGCATTGCACTGCAAATCTTCTGTACAATGCCTGTAACAGTTGCTGGAGGGGAACGTGCCTTCAGGAAGCTGAAACTTATAAAGAACTATCTAAGATCCACAATGTGCCAAGACAGGTTGAACAGCCTTGCTATCCAGTTAGCTAGAAAACCAGTTAGCTAGAAACTTAAACTTTGAAGACTTTATAAATGAGTTTGCTCACAAGAAAGCTCGACGCTGGGCTCTTGGTGCAGTGAAACCTCTGAGTTTTGTTTACAGGGAATAAACACAAGGACAAATGCCTTAACCTGTTCTACCCAAGCCTGCCCGGGGATGAGCAAAACACTGTTTCAGAGTATTTTCTGATTATGGTTTATCTCCTGTTGAACTTACTCAGGAATGCCCACATAATGTCTTGACACTACAGTTGCAGTTTCACAGAAGCTTGTTCTCTGTAGGTACCACATTTATGCCTGCAGTCCACATAGTTCAGGATTCTCTTTCATCTAGGGTATGTTATTTGGGAATATATTTATGAATTATGCATAGGGCAGAAGAGGGTTAGCCTTGTTTATAAGAATTGGTAATACATTCTTAATCTGAAACATGGAACATTGGTCATTTCTTCATTAAAACTGACTACAATACCATATACTAAAAAATAAGTCACCAACTGTGTAGTTATTTATAATAAAGCATCATAAAAATCTCATGACACAGACAGCTTTTGTTAACATTAGGATCCAAAAATGTTTGCAATACTGTTAATATGGGCAAAGGATGAAGGAGGAAACTAGAATCTGCACAATTGTAGTATAGAGCAGCAGAAGCGTATAGTTAGTACATTTAATAACACATACTGTTCAGTACGTTATTCTAATCTGAAACATTATGATTTCTATGTTAGGGGCCAGGTAGTTTTTTTGTTCATGTAGATATGGGTAAAAGTGACTAAGCAATCAGGATAGATAATAAACAGAGTAGCAGCAGCATATGTGAAGAGTGTGAAAGAGTGTGAAAGTGTGTCTATGTGTGAGTTGTGTGTGTGTTTGTGTGTGTGTGAGCGTATGTAGTGTGTGTGTGTGTGTGTGTGTGTATATGTGTGTTGGAGTAGAGTATGTGTGAGTGTGTGGGTAGAGTCCAGTGAGTGTGCATAGAGCCAGTGTAAGAGAGTAAGCGCAAATAATAGTCAAGGTAGCCATTTGATTAACTCTTCAGCAGTCGTATGGCATGGGGGTAGAAGCTTTAAGAGACTTTTGTTCACAGACTTGGCTCTCTGGTACCCCTTGCCGTGCGGTAGCAGTGAGAACAGTCTATGACTCAGGTGGCTGGAGTCATTGACAATTTTTTAGGGCCTCACGACCCATACCAGCGCAGTAGGTGAAACCTACTAGGTGTAGGTGAAACCCACTAGGTGTCTGCTTCATAAACACTATCCTGTGCTTTTACATTGATTCTCTGCATGGAGGAGGAATCTGATTGGTTCACGACCCTGTGATAACATGATCATTACCTGGGGTCTAATAGGACAATAAGAAACATTCAAGTGTCGTCTTTTCTGGCACCTCTCCAGATCACCAAGGCTATAGATACTCAATTACATCTCTCTCTCTTCCTCTCTCTCTCTCTTCCTCTCCTTTATCTTTGACTGGAGCAGGAAGCTGATGAGAGTGGAGCGAGAGAGAGAGAGAGAGAGAGAGAGATCTCCAGAACAGTGCCCAGCTGGTTGCTAATGATCGAGGCATGTTGATTAACTGAAGCGTTTGTCTCTTCTGTTCTCTACTGACACCTTACACGAGCCAAAAACACAAGAGCTAAACCTCCCCAATAACAAAACCAATTACACACGTCCTGAATACAAATGGCTAGGAAGAGATTAGGAGCACTGCCAACTGTTTCGGTCTACTAGTGTGAAAGTTCTGGAGTCAAAAACTTCAGATATGGATGGACCAGATCAATGTACCAGTGAAGGAATAAATGAACGTATCAATACAGATCTTTCCTACAGTGTCCTTCAGTGTCCTTCAGTGTATCATTGAGGTCTTCAGCAGCTGAGAATCTCTCAGGACTGAAAGAGGAGAAGAAGATGGATAGATATCCATAGAGTTTTGCCTTTCCTTTCCTGAAATGAAATCTGACAGGATGCACCACGGAAATCGAATATCAAATGACATCCTCTTCTCTACGATGATATGAGCAGCGCCATTCTGTATAGGCCCACCTCAGATGAACTACAGACCCTGTCCCAGCCTTCCCTCTGAGTTGGGGAATGATGTCACCACACCACAATGAGCTCCATATCGAATGGCCACCAAGGCTCAAGACAACAGAGGTTGAAAGAAGAGACAGGACACGCTTTCAACTCCCCTACCATGACGTATGAAAAAGGCTCTAGACTTCAGTACAACTCAAATGATTCACCACAGAATGGCTCCGCTGGGCTTTAAATACCATGGTGACATTTACAGTCATACCAAAATGCTAAAAAAACAAACCCCTGTTCAGACGCAAGGACCAAAGGCAGGTAGCGACTGGATGATTAACTGTCATAACAAGCCCACTGGAATCTATAATGCAGTGGGACAGAAATACAAACACCAAGGCTTAACTAGGCCTGCTGCTGCTGGCTACTTGCTACATGACAAACTCAACAAGACACCACTAGAAGGTCATGTGAGGCTAGTTTGGAACACGTCCTAAGTGGTGTCTTCCTCAGGTGGCAGGAAGTTGAAGGAACTTACAGGAAGTTGAAGATCTGGTGCCAGAGGCTTTAGGGAACGGTACATTCTACCGGAAGAACAGTAGCTGAGCGAACATGCAGGCCCAGAGGTGGCATCACCCACTCACTTTAAACGTTTTTTTTTGTTGTGGTTGGTAGCACACGGCACAGTGGGGGTCTGTGTCTCCAGCTCATATTATATCCTGTAAACAAAAAAAATCAGACCAAATGACAAGTAACACCTACATAAAAATAACAACCCAACCCCAGTCCATAATCTTAACACCTATACCTAAAAAACCACACACACATATGAACAGTACACACTGACACCCTTTCAAAGTCACATGCACCACAACCTCACAAGGAACAATGTTTTTTGTTTTTTTCTTCACATGGAAATAGAAAATACAAGTAATGCATCTGATCAACCATATGCGCATGTGAACATATCTACTACAACACGGAGTAGGTAGGCCTAGTTAGTTCTCTGAGTGGTGGTGCATTTCACTGGTTGGCTTAGCGAAACGTTGCACTGTGAATCACTGACCTCACATACTGCCCACATGTGAACGCAATTGACCGTCTGACACGACCCTTGTGCTGGTGATGTCACCGTAGGCACTTCCTGTCGCTATGGGATCTCTAACCAATGTTCTGGTCCCTATTTCCACTCTGTAACCCAATGCAGTCAGTCACGTTTGCCTTGAATGAGGTGTCCAATGGAGGACTAGCAATATTAACATGCTAATAACAGAACATTGTTGTAGCACCTTTGCTGCTATCAGGGCTGGAGGTTTGGTGGGGAGAACAGTGTAAACCAAACAAACTGTGAATGAGTGTGTTTTCACAGCAGAATTCTCAGGGGCCCCAGAGTTAGAAACCTATTGTTGCACAGAATGGTTCATGGTCTTAGGATGCACAGTGAGAATATACAGTGTGCATTAAAACCACCAAAGGCCTCCAGATTTGGCATTGTCTGCTAGAGCACTTCAACGGGTCAGAGGCTGAACATCCTGCCTCCTCACATACTATACACCCTCCTTCCCTGTCCCCTCATGACGGATCGCATCAACAAAGAGGACAAACATGTTTACCACAAGGAGCTCCATTTACCTACATGTACAAATTACCTCAACTAACCTGTACCCCAGCACATCGACTCGGTATCAGTACCCCATGTATATAGCCTCGTTATTGTTATTTTATTGTGTTACTTTTTATTATTTTTTACTTTCATTTATTTGGTAAATATTTTCTTAACTCTTCTGCAATGTTGGTTAAGGGTTTGTAAGTAAGCATTTCACTGTAAGGTCTACACTTATTGTATTCGGCGCGTGTGATAAATAAAGTTTGATTTGATTTGATTTGAGTGGCTGATTCTCTGCCATATGGGGGAGGCAATGAGTGAGAGGTGGGGGGGGGGGGGGGGGGGGCACAGGAAACACATTTGTATGCATTTCCTCTCATAACAGGAAGAGCCCGGTGGCTTCCCCTTCACAATGGCTTCGCTTCTGCTTCCCACCTCCTGCCTGCACTTCCCTGGGGGGGGGGGGGGGGGGAAGAAAGACAGGACCGAGAGCGGGCATTTAACAAAGCAAACCGAGAGCGGCCATTTTAACAAAGCAAACACACACACAACATTTTGTTAAGACTCACGCACAGATACAGACACATGCACGCCAGCACTCATTACCATGGCCCTCCTAGGGCTGTTGCGGTGACCGTATTACCGCCACACATGAGTCATGACAGCAGTAAAAATTCACGCGACCGTTGAGTCACGGTAATCTCCTCTTATGCACTCAGGACATGTTTTGGAAGTACCCTAACAACCATTAGGTCACTAACGGCCTGGTAGTCAGGGCTCTATTGTCCCTCTAACCACTCTGACGTCAATGCAAGTGCAATCGAAAATCACATCAGACACTTACCATCAAAACAGTACGCCTATCATACTTGTAAAACTCACCTCACTGTGACGATCCATTTGAAGAAAGACGGTCATTGTGGATGTTGTTTAAAAAGTCTAACACAACGAAATGGACAGCGCTTTCTAAGGTGATGATTCATTCAAACCCCCATATGCATATTTGAACTTATACATATGCATAGGCTTATGAGTCCAAGCCCGAAAAAAATACCTGAATTAAGATTACGATTGCAATACAGTACAATACATAGCCTGCCGCATATTATGCATTGCTGAGAAACATAAAATAAACTGATTGAAGATCAGATTTTGAGTAATCGCCTTTGAGTGTGGACTATATTTATTATGCATACTGGATGGACTGGGTTACCTCTCCAAAAGTTCTATCCACGAGTCGGGGAGAGAATGTAATACCATCGATGATGCTGTTGGTTCATTGATTGTGCAGGGCGGCTTACAATTCTGTTGAATTTGTATATGATTTTGAATAGTCAAGTACTAGGGAATTTTATATATTTTCATCATTAATAGGCTGAAACATTACCTTTAGCTATAGAGAACATCTCACCGCCATAAGTTTCCATCTCCTCCTCTCTCTGTCCTTTATTCATTTCTCAAGTGTGCAGAGGGGCTGTCAACAGTTTAGTGAAATATGTTTCGTTGTGAAAGCTACCGATGTTCCCGAACCGATTTCCCTTGGTTTCTCAAATCAAGCACTGGGTAGCTGCAGGAACAGGGTTGGAGAGCCCCTGGCATACACCTGTCGCCCAGCGAGAGCATGCTCCTCAAACAGTGGTTGATGCGTGGAGTGAAATACGTGTTATTTATATCTCAGCTGCTCTTACACTTTAACATAGCCACTTCCTATGCACACGTGCTCCAGAATGGGAAAAATAATCTTTCTATTTCATTCAGCTAAGTTAAATGATATTCTTCTGACTATAAAATCATATAATATAAAATAATGTAATGGGATTTATAAACATACAGTATCTGGTCTGCTAAAAGAACAAACCTACAGACTATGGCATGGTGCATAGCCAGATAACATACAGTAGACTAACACATATTCTGTTCTTCTGACTTACATTTTCTTCATATCATAATGTTTCTTTAGACCTGGCTAAAATAAATAATGGATTTATTGTGTTGGTGTTATTACATTTATTTATTAGACTTTTTAATTGTAGACGTTCCAAAGGCGCACATCAGCGGCTTGAATGCAGCTTATATGCGTGGAAGCCTGGAGATGCTACATTTCATGACCGCCACAGCCCTACGCCCTCCACACAAACACTCATTGTCAGAAGCCAAAGCAGGAAGAGATGGACTCCTCACACAAAAGGATTAAGGAGAGGAGACCAAGACCTGGGCTTGAACTCTCCTTCTGGGCCAAACAGGCTTCTGGAGATGCATGATGACAACAGGAGCTTTGTTCCAGCTCACATCTCTAATATATGCGTACTCTACTCCCCTGCACCACCCAGCACCCACCCACTCCTAATAGCCTGTCCTAGACTTTCAGAGTACAGCAAAAACAAAGGTCCTGTGCAAGAGATTACATTTCAATTGAAGTTAATCAATTAAAGTCTATCAATAAGTAATGTCTGAATTTTTTTCTCGACATTACAATATGAAAAATGGCAAATGCAGAGACTGCATTGGCTTTTATTTCCCGAGGCACTGACTTCTGAGAAAAGCACTCCTGTCCGAGTATGGTCGTGCTCTGTATGTCCCTGCTTATTCTGTAAAACCACAAGTGGAAAGTAATATATCCACTGCCCGCTGTGGATGTTACTCTGCAAGGGCCGAGTTGGTGGCGAGATTCACCAAAATAGCTTTTCCTTTTCATTCATTTGTGAGGATGAAAATGCCTCGTGGCACAGAGCTCAAGTTGAACGACAGAGGGGAAAGAAGGAATAAGGGAAACCGCCAATAATTATATTTTTTACCTTCGTGTGAATCGTAGAGAAACAAGATGCATGAAAAGAGGACAAAGCGGAAAATGGCAGTACAAGAGGAGCACAAGAGGCAGATAAAAGAGATAAGAAGACAAAAGAGGGCATGAAGTGGAGGAAAGGTGAGGTATTTCTGCGAGCGCTCTCTGGGCTGAGCAGACTGACACAGAGGGAGCCTGACTCGCATAGGTAACGATCGCGAAAAGAAGAAGGAGAAGAGAAGAGGTGGGAAACTGGGGGAGAGAGGAGGAGTGCAGGGGTGACGAAATACCCTGAGGGCCTCATTATTTTCCCGCTGTTAATTTACCTTGCAAGCTTTCTCACCACACCACTGTTGATTGGAGACACGGCACAATTGTCGTGAGTGAAAGAACCATGTCTCGTTCTGCGGTGCTGTGGTTGTCTCGATAAGAGAAAAAGAAGAAGAAAGAGATATCATTGTGTTCGCTTCTCTCTGAGTCCTGACTGGGGGATGTGATTGGGGAGGGATGTGATTGGGGAGGAATGTGATTGCTGGGGTTCAGCGGTCTACTTCCTGTGACTGATGACCTCATCCATGTTTAACCTATGACCCCTCCAAAGGGGCTCTTCCCCTTTGCAACCCACTGTCACACAAACACGCACGCACGTGCACGCGCGCACACACACACACGGCTGAACTGTCACTCTGCATTACCCTCAATTATACCCAATTAGCTGGAATCCATGATGGCTGACCCTGGACATTAACGACAAGACGAGCGGTAGATGTGTTTACCTCAGTGTTTCTACTTAAATGTATGTGTGCTTGTGTGTGTTAAATACAAATGTATGTAAGTGTGTGTGTGTGTGTGTGTGTGTGTGTGTGTGTGTGTGTGTCTGCTCTCTGTCTGCGTCCCATGCGTTTATGGCACAGGGGGCTCTTTCATGTGCCCAGGGCTGGGAGAGGGTCTGAGTGGCCGGGGGGGTGGGAGCCAGGGCTCAAACACTGCTGCCCTCTGTCCAGAGCTCTGGGCAAGCATTCAACGCCCGGGAGGCCTGGCCGTGGTGCCCCTGCTCAGGGGAAGTGTTTCGGGGCCTGGGGTGGCAGGCCAAAGTGGCCGCCCAGAGAGACGGAGGTCCCGTGCCCGCGGTGATGGCGCCAAGGTGGGCTGCGGAGCCCGGTGGGTGGCAGGGTGGTGCTGACAGCCCTAACAGAACGGTGCCACTCAGTAAAAGGTAAGGAGAGCAGGGGAGCGGACGCTTCTAGTGAATAGAGGTGAAAGGCTCCCTTAATGTCTACACTGCGCCGCAATAGCAACGATACTATGAAATGAGAGGTCAAATGTCGACAGCCACATCGGCCTGAATGCCCACATACCAGTCAGAGTGAAACTAAGATCTACCACTTCAAACTAATTTTGATCTATTCCTCCATGTGTATAGATTGATTGTGATTTAGAGAGCGTTAAGTATATTTTAAGTCATAAGAGTTTTGTTCAGGGCAGGCTGGGAGCTCGTTTGCGTGAAAATAGCACAAACATGCGAAGAATGTGGAGGCTAAAGATAACACCTCTGATGTTTATTTGGCTGAAGCGCACAGAGGTTTCCTCAAAGGGGAAGTGAAAATATGCAAAGGCCAGGCAGCCATTTCGACAATAAATAAAAAATATGTTTCTGTGTGCCAAAGGTCTCTGTCTGTCTTGTGACGGTCACCTTCATATCCTTGTTGCTTGGCTCAGACATAAGAGAACTGATGTCATTTTACCACCATTGCCACGTACGGCAAAAAGCAAAAGAGCTTATTCAAAAGTTGTTTAAAAGGTTTATATAAGGATTTTGTATCAATATGAATGCAAATTAATGTGTAAAAAGGCTGGTGTAAAATGACTTACATGAGACCTCAGGTATAAACTGTTATATGCTTGTTCACTTTCTTTCTCTCTCAACCCCCTCCTCTTCCTCCCTCCTTCCCTCTCTCTCTGTAAACGAACCCCGGATATCTGTGGTATTGATTCCCCTCAGGTGTCCTTCCTGTCTCCCTCTCTCCCCTCCTCATCCTCGGGAGCCGGAGTGCCTGGTGCGACCGGTGAGCCCGGTCTGCGGTGGGACAGGGAGGGAGGGAAAGGAGACTGAGATAACAGCAGACAGGAAGTGGGCACTGGTGCAACGTGATAGCCTTCTCCACTGAATCTCCCTGACCTCCTCCACACTCCCTCTCTCTCTCTCTCTCTCTCTCCTCCTTTTGACTACAACACACTGACTCCAATAACCTGTCACTGATGTCTGGGAACAACTGTAGATCTCCCAGAAAGTCAAGTAGGAAATAACAGAGTTTATGACAGCTCCACTCCCCTCCTCCTATTTTCACCAATCTTCTCTCTTTTTCTCTTATTTCTTCTGTCTCACTAATGAGCACTCAGTCCACCCAGCTGCAACAGCCGCTTCAGGGGAGTCCAATTGATTTCTAGCACATTTTTATGTCAAGTCACAATGGCAGTGTGAAGAGAGCCCAATGACAGTGTTTATGTGGAGATATCATACTGCCAGAGGTTAGAGGGGTCAGTGAGCAACTCTGTTAGATGTTAGCCCATACAGAATGACAAGCACAGTAGAAGGATCTAAGAGAGTCTTTCAACAACTGTGCTGGATGTAATAACCATTGAATGTTGTGACAGTAAGTTGCATGGGATAATGGTTCACAGAGTGGTGAGGACTGGGGAGGGAGGGCCAGCCTGGGTGTGTGTGACCTGTGAGGGGAGGGGGCACATTAGCAGCATATGGATCGAATTGGACTGACAGGGAGCTGACAGAGTGGCGGTGGTCACTGGTGCCACAGGAAGTGATGGATTGTGGGCCTGGAGGGCAGAGAGAGAGAAGTTTTTCTCCATCCATTTCCTGGGTTGTGTAGCTGATGTTTTGTCGTTTTTCATTTAAATGAACTGTCCATTGAAAATCTCACCTTTAAAAGTTAAATTCTGTTAACTCATACCCAAATAATGTTGTTGATAAATTGGAGAAAAAAAACACTTCAAAAACCGCACCTCAAACTTGATTCTCAAACAGACTGTTTCAAAAATGCTTGTTATTTCCTCATAGAGGATGATGTCATCCTCCTGAGCTGGCCAATATTTTTTATGACGCCCACACCATTTTGTGGAAGGAAAACTTTTTCACTCATATTGTAATTAATTATTAGTAATAATATTTCAGAGAAATCTAGAAGCACTGGACAGTTACACAAATGAAGCCAGCTGTGTGATATTGATGGTAAGTACTTTGCCTTTATCTAAATGTTTGCCTCATCTTCTAAAATGTATTAAACATTAAATTTAGAATCCTGAGTTTTACATACATTTTTGGACTTATAAATTAAAGATATATACCCATTTATTCTTTAAAAATACAACTTGTAAATGCCTCATGAGCTTAGTTCAACTCTCATACCCCACCAGAACTCAAAATATAAGCTTGTTTTACTCCAATGGTTGGAAAGTACATTTAGTCAAACACTGTATAGCCTCAAAACATGTTAAAACTATCATTTTTATATCATGGATGGTCAGTCCTTGATTCCATAGCTCTGTCTATGAATTTGAGAATCGTTACATCCCTCAGACTTTTGCCAAAACAGAGGTGGGGTGACCCTTTGTTATCACAAAGTATAGACTACCGATTGCTGTCCATGGTGCTGAAATTGCGACATGTCTATGCGGCTGCATGCCTGTTGAATCGATTATAGGCTTTCTGCGGTACCAGGGTATGTATAGCATTGCATTAGCTAGTAGCCATAAAATTATTGGTAGGCCTATTTTATTGTCATTTTCTCAAGTCTTAACATTTCACGAAGCAATACACAGTGTTGCAATGCTGCCACTTTTTGCCTGCTGGGTGGTGGCAATATTGTAATTACGTGTTCTGTAATTAAAGTTGGAAATTCAAACATTGCAGATAGTTAAATACATGTTTGATGCAGCAGCATACGAATCAGCTACAATACATTTGTGAGAATATACAACTGTCCTGTATAGACAACATGAACCTGCATGACATGATCCGTCCTCGTGTTCTCTCCCAGCTTGGATAGAAAGTCGTTGTGCGTAAAACCTAATGCCAAACAATACAGTCAGTCCACCCTTAAAACACTAGCTTACTAGGGACTGTTTCATTATGCAGTGTACTATCTATATGCAGTATTTAGCTGTTATTTAGCTGCTATTCATGAACTTTTTTATAAAACATTACACATCAAATAGCTTAACAGTTTTTTAAAAAAGTAGTCGCCTTGAGGATGAATTCGCCCACTATTTAACTCAGCAGGTTTTGTCTGGCCAATACCCTGGTCTCCTTAAGTCGTACATTTTTGTTTGTAAATGTTTTCACCACGGTCTGTATGTAGGTCCAGGTTGCGGGCCTGACTGTTTTCTCTACTGAGTATTTCCAACCCAGACAGTCTTTCCTGAGACATTGTGTATTATATTTCCATGGCGCTGCGCACAATTTCAACTTTAAACTGAATGACGCATTCTAAGATATACCAGAGATAAGGGACTGTTCATATTGCAACCATACAACACAAAAGCCGGTTCACCAGTATGAACAAAATCGGAAACGGCTTTTTTTGTTCAAGCCCTCAAGAACTGTTAAAGATGATAATCCGTTTGCATCTGCCAATTTATTGGCTGTCCGGTATCCAAACAACCTGTCCCCAGAGCTTCCTATACATTTCATCTCTTTACGTAATGTGTTGTGGACGGCGATTAAGGAGAATGAGAGGCTCAATTAAAGATGTGGCAGAACTGCTTATTTGAAGCACCACTCTCTTCTTCCCAGTTTCCCTGATGTTGCTATGGAAATCAAGCTGTTTTTACCATCCCTGTAACTGTCGCTTCGCATAAAGAACTACCTAAGACGGATTAGGCTCTTGGTCTGATATGCACCTTTTGAACACCTGAGGAAGCTCCACTCATCGCACTGGTGCCGTCGTAGTCTTGACCACGGCATTTGTTCACCGATATCCCCTTGTACTTTCAATCAGTAAACATTTTTTTTTTTTTTCAAGACCCGAGTCACATTCCTGAAGCAAAAGAAACAACACTTAGCTTCATGGAAATTAAAAAGGTTAATGAATGACTTTTCGGAGGGTTACTGTCAAAATGATTTAGAGCTTGTGCCCGCCCTCCTGAACATTTCAACTCACCACGCAATTAAAAAAGGCCTTCTTCAATTGTGCAAAAGGGGCGACACTTCAGGCTGAGTTGTGAGTTTCACAGATCCCCGTCTGCTACACTCGTGCACGTTTTCAAGATCCAGCAAAGTTACTCGCGTGGTTTGGTGATCCAATGCTTATGTGATGAGAACCTTGCCTGAGACCTGAAGACGTGTTAGTTTGATGTGTCAGTTTGTGTTTGACATAGTCTAGTTTCAAGCAGGGGCGGACTGGTCATCTGGCACTTAGGGCAACTCGCGACCGGCTGTGATCATCATAGAGGGGAGCATATCCATGCTCCAGAGAGTCTTAGCTTTCAGGAATGGGGTCATAATAGCTTATAGCCAAAGCGGTTCAAATGCTCGAGCCAAATTCATAGAAGGTAAATAAATTCAACATGGCTTCAGAAACCGCCAGAAGCTTCTGTTTACCACAGAGAGCATTGGAATCTATCTCTTCTACTTTCCGAGCTGGCAAAGTACCAGGATGTTGTCACTGGTTTTGAACCTGAATTTAGAGAACTGAATTTGTAAACTGAATCTGAATGCATCTGAGAAGCTGAATATTTTAAACGTTGGTTTTCTTGAAATGATGGTTTGTAAACTTGATACACAGACAATTAATGCAATATGTATGTATACCATTTTGAAAATGTATGTATGAATATTGAATTTGAATATTCAATTAAATAGACATTTAATTTTAAAACTGAATGCAAATATCCATTCAATTCAGTTGAAATCATGAAATACAAGTTAAAATTTTGATTTCAATAATTCAATTTGTGCATTAAACATTCCAAAATATTACATTCCAATTCAATATCCTAATTGAAATTCCAAATTATAAATTTCAAATACACTTTTGGTTTGCACTGAAATTGCTCCGTAGATTATTTTCCCTGCTGTGAAAAACATATCAAATTAAGATAGTGCATCTCTACCTTGAGAGGAAAACTACAGAAGCCCCAATAACCAGCTCAGCCACAGAGGGAGCATGTCCGCCTCTCAGTGCTCTCTCAGCTCCACCCACCTCTCTCGGGTTCTGCAGTGTGTGGTAAGTAAATCCCACCTCGGACCAGCCCATTTCTGTTTGGTTGTTTGTTTGTGTTTTCTACCACCCTTCCCCTCCCTTCCCACCCCCATGCATAGTAATATTCCACTGCCATGACCTAAAGCGGGTGGCATGGTGTGATAGGGTATGAAAGGGTGCCACCAGTGTTTGTTGCCTGTTAGCCTCAAAGTGGGCCGCTAAATTTAACAAAAACAAGACCCACTACTACCCCTATGTAAACTACTACCCCCAGGGTACCCAGAACAATCATCCCACCTACACCCTTCTGCCCCCCCCCCCCACACACTAAGACACCATCCTATCCAGACTCCCTGAAGACTTCAGTCAGCACACCTACCGTCCTCTCTCCCAGGCCACAATAAGGTGTTTCCCCACCCCTCCTATACTCCTCCTCCTATCCAGCCCTCCACTCATCCATCCTCCTCTCTCCATGGGGCTTACCTGTCTGTTGCGTTCATCCATAATCCGCGTGATCTGAATCTTTTTCCTCCCCATCGTCCCGTCCTCTTCTTCTCTCCTCTCCTAAAGAACGTTACGCTTTCTTCCCTCGCTCTTCTTCTGCCTTCCCTCAAACTGCTCTTTCTTCTTCTTTACTTGCTCCGATCAATTCAAAGATTCCAGCATCCGTATCTGCATGAGAGAAAGAGAGATAGAGAGAGGGAGAGAAAAGGAGAGAGAGAAGGAGAGAGAGAGGATAAACATTAAGTGAAATGAAATATGGCAACAAAAAAAACAAGGGGGGGATGGGGGAGAGAGAAAAGTCACATCATCGCAGCCACAAGGAGGGGTGAAGAAAGACAAGAATCCGTCAACATGTTGTGAAAGCAGCGCTGTGTTTTTCACTGTTGATATCATGCAAATCAGGTTTGTTGCATTTCCGTGCCGACTATGAGGAGAGACAGTGCTGTCAGGCTCTCGCCTCGTTCACAGAGAGTTTGACAGTGTTTTGAAAGTGCTGCTAACTTAAACGCTCTAATCACCTACAGTGTAACATTACCCTCCAGCCTAAGAAATACAGTTTGTTCCTCCCGAAAAACAGCAGTTTGTTGACAGAAACGACGCAAGGTATGACTAGTCTAGTCTAGTCTAGCTCCAATACGGTTCCAAAATGGGTACCATGGAGACTGGCTTGGATGCTGATTAAAAACCTAGCCTTGCCTTGTTCAGACAAAAACACTATAGTTTTACCTTTAAAATCACAGCAATAGAGCTGATTCCCTACAATGGAAATGGAACCAAATTCCATAAAGAACAGAGCTTAAACCACCTGGACACAGTGTGTGTGTGTGTGTGTGTGTGTGTGGTGTGTGTGTGTGTGTGTGTGTGTGTGTGTGTGTGTGTGTGTGTGTGTGTGTGTGTGGTGTGTGTGTGTGTGTGTGTTGTGTGTGTGTGTGTGTGTGTGTGTGTGTGTGTGTGTCTGTGTCTGTGTTGTGTGTGTGTGTGTGTGTGTGTGTGTGTGTGTGTGTGTGTGTGTGTGTGTGTGTGTGTGTGCGTGAGTGCGTGAGTGGTGTGCGAGTGGTGGCATGAGTGGTGTGCATGAGTGTGTTGTACCAAAGTCTGGGATATATGTGGTGGATTTTTCTATTTATTGTCATACTTGAGTAAAAGTAAAGCTTCCTTAATAGAGATTTGCCCAAGTAAAAGTGAAAGTCACCCAGTAAAATACTCCTGAAGTTTTGTCACTCTCATTGAAAAGCGTCTACGCAAGAAGCTGTAGATCTGTTCTATGTAGGCTATTTCTATGCTTCTCATTCTTACATTTAGTTTCTGCATCTTTTACTTTTTGGTTTTGAACACCAGCTTCAAACAGCTGAAAATACAATAGTTTGGGAATGGAAAATATATTTCACAGCGGTTTAGATGGTACAATGATTCCCTACACTATATTTGCTTGTTTTGTCACATAAAGTGAAATACCATTAGAATTTTAGCAACCAGGAAATGGCAGAGTGATTTCTGCCCAGTGTATCTTTAGGCAAACCAGACGGCGCAATATTTTTGGTGTTTTTTAAAAATTGTATGGACAGACAGGGGCACACTCCAACCTCATTTACAAATGCAGGTTTTGTGTTTAGTGAGTCCACCAGATCAGAGGCAGTAGAGATGACAACGGGTTATAATGATAGGTGCGTGAACTGGCCAACATTGCTGTCCTCCCTGAGCATTTGAAATGTAACGAGTACTTTGAGTGTCAGGGAAAACGTATGGGAGTAAAAAGTACATATCTTTTTCAGGAATGTAGTGGAGTAAACCCCCCAAAATAGAAATAGTAAAGTAAAGTACAGATACCCCAAAAAACTACCTAAGTGGTACTTTAAAGTATTTTTACCTAAGTACTTTACACCACTGTCTGTGTGTGTGTGTGTATGAGTGTGCGTGCACGTGTGTCTGTCTGTTTGTGCGTGCGCGTCTGTTTGTGTTTGAGCGTGTATGCAGTGCATGCGTGTGGGCTGAGCTGGACCGATGGTGTGTGTGAGAGTGAAATAGCTGACTTCCAAAGAGGTTGTGCATGTGTGTGTGTGTGCGCTTGGGTAAGCCAGATCTCTGGTGCTTCTCTCCAGAGTGCTAAAGTAGGCCAACCCAATCTATCTCAGGGTAGAGCAGAAGAGCTGTTGTTGTGTTTTTTTCTTTTGACAGTAGAGGTGATAACGTRCCTCGTTATGCAAATGAGCATCCCATTATTTAAGCTCAGTGCAATGCAGGGAGCTGTCAGAGCCGTCGTAATAAAAACCCTCCATCTACCTTGCTTTTTTTCTCCTCCCCCTTTTCCTTCTTCTCTTTTCTCTCCTTTCTGAACCAGATTTCCAGCACCTGGCAGCGTGAGCCGGATACATTGATGTGGAAGACGACACCGCTTCACCAAAAGACATGTCAGTCTCTCTCGCTCTCTCTCTCTACTGCTCACACACACACACGCATGCGCACGCGCACATGCACACACACACATACACAGGCACACACACGCACATGCACACGCACACACACTTCCCTCCCCCTATCTTCCCTTTCCTGTTTGATCTCCCTCTAACCTGAATCCATGTGTTTATTAAGTGACATAAAGCACAAGAAAGCCCCTCCAAACCCCCATAGTGAACACACTGCTGTATATTTGACCCTTCCCTTGAGCGGAAACACAAGTCTTCCCTGTTACACTCCCATCTGATCTTGCTTGAGAAGCACAAGTGAGAATTATCCGCAGCATTGGAGAGCACAGGTTCACAACACCTGTTCTTCTGTATGCCACTGGTGTGGACACATCTCCTGAGAGGTGGAGTGAAGGGTAATCAAGCCAGTTAGATATAGCCCATAGCCTGATGGCTCCTAATGGTCTCCAGGTTGACAGTTTCTCAGGTTTCACATGTTCATTCCAACATGGCGACCAAGCTTGCCCCCTTGAGTCGATTTGCGTGCCCGCGCGGAAATGTAATTAGCTTAATAAAAAACATCAATAAAAATCTTTCTGTTTAAGGTAGAGACTTCTCCTTTTTGCATGGGTTGCGTCTCGATCCACCCAATTCATCACTGTCAGCGGTGTTTGTCAGACCGGGAGACATCCCGAAAATCGGTCTTGTCACAAAAACATCTGCAGAGTCCAAACGGTTCGTGCTAGAAACGACCCACTATGGAAAGCTGAGACTCTCATGAACACGATGGTGTTCTCTGTTTTGCTCTACGACCCCCACAAGTGTCACTGGACTTCTCTGAAGTCGGTCCAACAGATGTGCCAACTTCTGTCTGTAGAGTCGAACAGTTTGAGCTAAAAACTCATACGAAAGCTGAGACTCTCACGAACACGTACATGTTGGTTGTCTTGCTCTACGGCACCCACAAGCTTCACAAGACTTGTCTAAAGGTAACCCGTTATGGGGCTGAAAAATAAATGGAAGTGAATGGGGTAGTTCCACATCAAAGGTATACACATCATTCCATGGTAAAATTATTAGAAAAACATTTCCTGAGCTTTCTTATATTTGGTTGAGCTCTCTCTCTCTCTCTCTCTCTCTCTCTCTCTCTCTCTCTCATCGCCGAAGTTCTTCTCTCACACGTTCAAGTCTTCCTTGATTTATTTTCACTATTTGTGATTTTGTGAAACTTCAGCTGGTGCTGGTTGAAAAAAGTCATTTTTCGGTGTGGGGCTCTTTGTTTCTTCATGATTAATCGCATTTGGTATGTTTCTTTTTCCACCGTAAAGCTTTTGAAATTCTGACAAATGCGGTTGATTAACAAGAAGTTAAGCTTTTTAAATGATGAAAAAACACTTGTATTTTTCATGAATGTTTAATATTACGATTTTTGTACTTTGGAATTTCGCACTCTGCAATTTCATCCGTTTTGATGTTGTCGTAAGGTGTCCCGCTTAGCGGTTTCATGCGCCAAAGAGGTTAACTCTTAAAGTGGCAATTCAGCAGTACGTCAAACAATAACAATTCAGTGTCTCCCTGCTCCTCTCTTTCGTTTTTGCTAAAAAGCTAAGGGATGGGCAGCGAGAAACTGCAATCTACTCTCAAATTCATAGACAGAGCTATACGATGCAAGCGACTGACCATCCATAATATCAAAATTTGTAATCCTGTTTATTTGAATTCTGTTTCCCACTACTCGTACCCAGTTCGCTTTGGAATAGAAGGTGTCTGCTGAATTGGCCATGTATATCTAACTCGTCTCACATTTGACTCTCGACCGCTACGCTCTGCCCCCACGCTCGCTAGTTTCACCCCTTTTATTCCCTCTCCACAATAGATGGCCCTTCCAGCCAACGGCTAGTTGAAGCTCACCTGTATTTCTCCCCCCTTTTCCCCCAGCGACAGGGATTTTTACGCGGGATTAAGTTCGCGCACTGAAAGTAGCTTTTAATCTTCAAAGCAAGTTATTCGTGGTTACTCTTGACACCTGTTGTTTATAAGTGGACAAGCTATCAACTAAGATTAATATTTTTACAGTAAGGCGCAGGCATTAGGCTTATGTCTTAGGCTAGGCTAGAGTTTACTCAATGAACTGGTTTATTTCAAGCTTGTTATTCCCATACTGCCTTTTGCTTCTGGCTAACTGCGCGCCTTATGGAAGCAACGACATAATCGCAGGGATGAGACGCCACAACACCTCGTCCCTCAATTCTCTCTTTTGCCCATAGGGTGAAATGGCGATTTACTGCCAGCCTGTAATTGCTCTGCAAAAAATCATAAAAAAAGTTATGTCCTGCTACCGTTCGAAACTTAATCAACCGTAACTCGTATTTTATTTTGACGACGCCCTCATTATTGGTGAGAATGACATTTCATTAATCATGATGCTCGTCTGCAATTGGACACTCCGGTCGTTCCTTGATGCTAAAGGTAAATGTGTTACTGAACTCGCACCAAACAGCGCGGTAATAAACCATCGTTATAGGAAATCACTGACTATATATTTTGAGCACCGACATCCGTCCAATAAATACATCGTCCCATCGCAGACAGACTGACAGGACACCTCTGACTGGATGTAATAACAGCCAGCCGTGTTCCGCTGGGAATTTTGTGCTATATCACCTATCACCAATACTCTTCTCACAACACCAACACTCCTACTCTAGCCATTCCTGCAGCATCCCCACTCACACCAGTCTTGTGTTTGCCTACGCCGACCTCTAGCTGGGTTGTTTTTCAGGCAGAGATGCCATCTGTGTTGTTACTTGCTTTAACGTGATCTGGGCACACGTATCGCGGCCTTCAACACGAACGGCTTCAGTAGGTTTATTGGTCTACTAACTATACATTATTTTTATTCTCTGTAAATAAAACTCCTTCTCAAGACTCGAGCTTACTCGGTAAAGTTCAGACATTTTTGGCGAGTTCCAATATGTTTCTCGTTCCTGCCAGTGATCCGCTTCACACAATGCCAATATGGCGATATAGAGTTACAGTTTAGCCGGCGTTTCTAAATCATAGTGTTTTTCATTCCCCTTCTTAAACCCGTAGAAAACACATTTCGGGGCTTATTCTGGACAGATTTTGGCGAGAGCTGAATCCATACAATTATAGAATATGTACGCTAAGAACAATGTCATGTCAAACTACAGAGCTATCTTACATCACTACATTCTCCTATGTTCTTTCACTCCAACTGAGTCGTGTTCCATGTGTAATCGCTAAGTCGCAATCCAGAACAATAGAACTCCATACAATTACACAATCTCTAGACCCGAACTCATTACAGCCTTATGCCTCAACTAACCTCTCCTCTGTCTTCTCTATCTCCCTCCAGAGCTAAGTTACGATCAGCGAACACAGCGTCAGTGGAATCTGGAGCTGTACGGCAAGAACATGGATAGAAGCAGTACTGAGAAGTGAGCTACAGGAGAAGAACAGGAATGATGAAGGAGACGTAACACGAGGCTGAGTCCTGAGCTCAAGCCAGATTGGAAGATTGGTGAGGCCACCTACGGACACGCCACCGCACACAGGGCAACATAGACACTGAAGACATTCACACACACATACCACACACAGGCATGTTGCGATACATACACAGGCACGCGCAACCTTTGAGCAGGCAAACACACATCTTCAAAGATTAATTGCCGTCTCCCACGTGTCCTGGGAGGCAGATTTCTTGTGTCTCTATGCTTTTTAACTGGATTCTTATATTTTATAATCCTCAGAGCAACTAACGTTCCTTAACCTTGGGGGTGGCAGGAACCTAGTAATCTGCAAAGGTTGCTAAATCAAATCCCTGAACAAGGCAGTTAACCGCCACTGTTCCTAGGCCTGGTCCTTGTAAAATAAGAATTTGTTCTTAAACTGCACTTGCCTATTTTAAATAAAAGGTTAAATAAAAACAATTATCATACATCTCTAAGAGGCACATTCATATACTGTAGACACACACCATACTCAAGACACACTTTGGACAATATATATTTTAGACTGTAGACACTCCGTCTGCTGCTCCGAGCCGCACTTATAAAGAGAGGGACACACTAGCCTATAAGACAGATCACACACACACACGCAACCCACCCTACTCACCGCCCGCATACCTCGCCCAATGAGGCCCTGTCCTTGCTCATGATCCATTTTGTCCTCTTTCCTCAGATGAGGAGGACCCCACAGAGCTGGATCAGTTGTGTCGCTGGTGCTTTTTGCGTGGCCCTTGAGTGTCCTGATACCCAGAAGAAGAAAAGATCTGGGTCGGCTCCCAGAAGAAGAGAGCCTCCTCCTCCGGTCTGAGTCGTGCTGCCTTACGAGAAGACAGTTCCCCCTCTTTCTATAGTCGATCAGGATCTCAGGGAGGAAAGACAGAAAGTATGCAGGAGGTAGATACGGCAAGCTCTTACATAGCAGCTGGATCTGACAAGGTGAGGTGTTTCACACACAAATTCTGTAAAACTTCTATTTTGAAGTTGGGTGCTTGACCGTGACAGTAAGTGGAGTGCTTCTTTGTTTCCTCCGCTCCTTCACCATTTAAATCAATTACTACAAGTTTTACTATAGCTCCTTCCCACCAGCATCCCTCTGGTAAAAATATTTATATACACTGTAGTTTTATCGCCTCGATCATGCTGTAGCACATACTATTGGAATTTGTAGTTATTCTCGGCAAGAAGGTACTATTCACTAGTTGTTGTCATAATGCCACTCACAATAAGGTGCCAGAGATGTTTCGATTGGCCTTCTGGGGGTTAAGGAGACTCCAGCTCAGGCTAAAAACATTAAACAACTGAGTGTTCATTTTTCTCAGAGAATGTGAAAATAAATAGATTTACAACTATTTGGTTGTAATATGATCCCCTCTTGAAGAGCACAGTCTTAACTACTAATTTTACAATTATTTCCATGCCAACAATTTCCCCAACATTTTAGATCTATCATCAGTACGTTATACAGCAAGTAACTGCGTGCACTTCATGATCAGTAAACATCAATTGATCATGTATTTTCAGAATATTTCGTGTGGGTGGCCTGACCTATTTGGCAATGTGCTGTAGATAGCTAGCTAAGCAAACAAGTTATTTGAGTAAAAACTCATTCCTCCTGGTGAAGTTTCCGGTCATGATTTGTCACTACTGTCATCACCACTAATGGATGTCACTCCCACTGCAAGATCAACTAGTCTCGAATCTAGTTTCTTATTCTGCCTTCTCTCTTCTTCTCTCTCTCTGCTCTCTCTCATTCTCAGTCTCTCTCTGAGGCATAAATGACCCCATTAACCGACTCAAACAAAGGCATGCTCCTTCTTTCGCGCTTGTGGACAAAACCGGGTACTACAACTCTTGGATGATGGTTTGGGGAGGGCAAGCAGTCAACTCGGAATGACAACAAACATGGAACACGGGAAACAAGACGCACTGGGATGTTGCAGTAAGCAACCATAGGAAACAACGACACTAAAGTTAATAGCATCAAAAATCAGACAGTGGTTCATTCATTCTTCCGAACATTTCTATGGTTACACTGAATAAATATTAAGAAGTCTTCACAGTAAAAACAAAAAGTGCTTTCAGGAACAAAAGTGTCTATCAGACCATCAACACTAACACTAGAGCCTAACAGTGGTCCTCAACTCCACAGACACAGACACAACAACCTACAGTACATGTACAAATGTACCAAGACATCTAAATCCCCCAGTCAGGCCAGCATACCTCAATCAGAACCTGACAGTGTCTTGAACATTTAATCTGGTTTTGACTCCAGCAACCAACGCGCCTGATGTGAGTACGGCTGCGTAGCCCATGCCGGTGATCCCCCTTCCTCCCTTTTCCTTCCCCTCCCCTCCCTCAAACACGAGGTCCCCCAGCTCACTTTAAACGCTCCCTCAAG
>NC_036872.1:6385130-6399668 GCF_002910315.2 Salvelinus sp. IW2-2015
TTCTCTCTCTCTCTCTCTTCTCTCTTCTCTCTCATCTCTCTCTCTCTCTCTCTCTCTCTCCTCTCTCTCTCTCTCCTCTCTCTCTCGTCTCTCTCTCTCTCTCTCTCTCCTCTCTCTCTCTCTCTCTCTCTCTCTCTCTCTTCTCTTCCTTCTTCTTCGCCTTCGTCTTCTCTCTCTCTCTCTCCTCCTCCGCACAGACCTCTCTGCTCTTCCTCCTATTAGTCCGTCTCTGTCAGTCTCGTCTCTCCCTCGTCTCCGCTCTCTGATCGTCGGTTCCCCCGGCTCTCCTCCCTCTCGTCTCATCATTGCGATCGCGTCTCTCTCGCATCTCCCTTCTCAGTGTACGACCCCCGTTTGCGCCACGCGGTCATGTTCCGCGCTCCGTCCCCCCAGCACCTCGTCTCCCTCAGCTTCCTTCCTCCAGCTCACTCCGTCGCGCGATCGTCCCAGTCGTCTCTCCTGTGAATTCCCTCTCTCAGGTCCTCGATCCCCCTCACCCCCCTTTCCCACACACCTGCTACCATCCCATTTGAGTGCAAGGCAACTCAGTCCTCCCTGAGATCGCCCACTGCCTCCCCAACATCAACTCCCTCTCTCTGTTCCTCCCTCCTACCTCCTCCAGGCCTGGCGAGGGAATCACCCACCACCCTGACAGATTACCACAGAGCAGCTCAATCCGATTTACCCCTCTGATGCCGTCCCACCATGAGACGCTGCGGCCAGAACGAGAGAGAGAGAGAGAGAGAGAAAGAGAGAGAGAGAAAGAGAGAGAGGGAGAAAGAGAGGGAGAAAGAGAGAGAGAGAGAGAGCAATCCACCCCAACAAGGTAGAACTAAACTCAGCAAAAAAAGAAACGTCCTCTCACTGTCAACTGCGTTTATTTTCAGCAAATTAAACGTGTAAATATTTGCATGAACAGAAGACTCAACAACTGAGACATAAACTGAACAAGTTCCACGGAAATGGAATAATGTGTCCCTGAACAAAGGGGAGGGGGTCAAAGAAACAGTCAGTATCTGGTGAAACAGTCAGTATCTGGTGTGGCCACCAGCTGCATTAAGTACTGCAGTGCATCTCCTCCTCATGGACTGCACCAGATTAGCCAGTTCTTGCTGTGAGATGTTACCCCACTCTTCCACCAAGGCACCTGCAAGTTCCGAGACATTTTTGGGGGGAATGGCCCAAGCCCTCACCCTCCGATCCAACAAATCCCAGACGTGCTCAATGGGATTGAGATCTGGGCTCTTCGCTGGCCATGGCAGAACACTGACATTCCTGTCTAGCAGGAAATCACACACAGAACGAGCAGTATGGCTGGTGGCATTGTCATGCTGGAGGATCATGTCAGGATGATCCTGCAGGAAGGTTACCACATGAGGGAGGAGGATGTCTTCCCTGTAACGCACAGCGTTGAGATTGCCTGCAATGACAACAACCTCAGTGCGATGATGCTGTGACACACCACCCCAGACCACGATGGACCCTCCAACACCAAATCTATGCCGTTCCAGAGTACAGGCCTGTGTGTAAGGCTCATTCCTTCGACGATAAATCTGAATCCGACCATCACCCCTGGTGATACAAAACTGCGAATCGTCAGTTTAAGAGCACTTTTTCAGTCAGTTTAAGAGGACGTCAGTTTAAGAGGACTTTTTGCCAGTCCTGTCTGGTTGTTACCGGTGATGTCTGGTGAGGACCTGCCTTACAACAGGCCTACAAGCCCTCAGTCCAGCCTCTCTCAGCCTATTGCGGACAGTCTGAGCACTGATGGAGGGATTGTGCGTTCCTGGTGTAACTCAGGCAGTTATGGTTGCCATCCTGTACCTGCCCCGCAGGTGTGATGTTCGGATGTACCGATCCTGTGCAGGTGTTGTTACACGTGGTCTGCAACTGCGAGGACAATCACTCCCTGTAGCGCTGTCTTAGGGCGTCTCACAGTGACATTAAATTATCCCTGCCCCATCTGCATCCTCATGGCCTCTTTGAAGGCATGCCTAAGGCACCGTTCACGCAAATGAGGCAGGGACCGTGGGCATCTTTGGTGTTTTTCAGAGTCAGTAGAAAGGCCTCTTTAGTGTCCTAAGTTTTCATATCTGTGACCTTAATTGCCTACCGTCTGTAAGCTGTTAGTGTCTTAACAACCGTTCCACTCGTTCATTAATTGTTTATGGTTCATTGAACAAGCATGGGAAAGAGTGTCAAAACCCTTTACAATGAAGATCTGTGAAATTATTTGGATTTTTACGAATTCTCTTTGAAAGACAAGGTCCTGAAAAAGGGATGTTTCTTTTTTTGCTGAGTTTATTGGCCATTTATGCACTCAAAGAGGACTCCACAGAAAAACGAGACTGACACTTTTGAGGGCAGAGTGAAAAGAGAGGAAGAGAGAAGACTTACAAGACTAACACGTTTTCTACGCCACACTAAGCCAATTCACTAATCCAAAACCAAACCATATTGGGAGAGGACAGAGCAGACAAAATAAAGAGATGGGGAAGGAGAGACCGAAGGATTTTGTTTCTCTCTCTCCTTTACAAAGTGAGACGGATGGCATGTTCGCATCCCAGCACAACTGGGGGAGGGCCAGTGTGGGTAAATGCTAAAGTCATTGTGGACATTGGGAAAGAAAATATGGGCTGAGGGAGCGAGAGAGCGGGATAAAGAATGGTGGCCATACCTATACAGAATAGTCTGGACTCAAAGTAGCAGAGCCTAGAGAGAGCTGACAGAGGGAAAAAGAGAGAGGAGAGAAAACGAGAGAAAAGCAGAAAGAGGGATCTATGAACAGGCACCAGACCTCTCAGGGGGAGGGGAAGAGCTCTAACCACAACCCTCCCATCTGTTAGGCAGACGGAGGGAGAGAGAAAGGGAGGGAGAGAGGGAGATTCAGCACATAGATCTAATGAACACTAATTAACACTCTTTCTGTTTTCTCCAACTCTCTCTCTCTCTTTCAGAAGTAGAGCTGGGAGGGTGATGGGAACACATACACTCAGTACACCATGAGGCTTGATTCTAGGTCGCTTCACTCCCAAGTGTTTAGTCACCAAAAACCAATATACAGCACGTCGGCAGCATTTCTTCTCGCCTTAATAGACACTGTATCCACTGAGTGTACAAAACATTAAGAACACCTGCTCTTTCCATGACATAGACTGACCAGGTGACTCTAGGTGAAAGCTATGATCCCTTCCTGATGTCACTTGTTAAATCCACTTCAATCAGTGTAGATGAAGGGGAGGAGCCGTGTGTATCAAGAATGGTCCACCACCCAAAGGACATCCAGCCAAGTTGACACAACTGTGGGATAACATTGGAATCAACATGGGCCAGCATCCCTGTGGAGTCCATGCCCTAACGAATTGAGGCTGATCAGAGGGCAAAGGCAACTCAATATTAGGAAGGGTATTGTTCATGTTCTGTCGTTGAGGACTGCACCAGAGAGAATCAAAAAGTGAAGAGAAAAAAAGAGGAACATGATCTAGGCTGGTCCTCAGCTCTAATTCCTCTCTTTGATAGGAATTTACATGGTGCAAATCAAGGCTTTTGGGAGAGGGGGCGGGAAGAAAGACAAAAAAGAAAGAGCGAGAGAGAAAGAGATGTCGAGAACATATACTGAATGACGAGGGACAACAACTCTGAAACCCAGGTCCTCTCCGTGAAGAACATATACACCAACATATGCTGACATTTTACATTTTTCAACCGTACTCGAGGTAGGCCTACGATGCTGAGAATTGGAGAAATACATTTATCATGACAGGATTGGTGGTGCTTTTCCTAGAACCCCACCTCGGCGGCGAAGCCGCTCTCTCCCCGTGGCACATCTGATACACATTTGGTAATAGCATGTCTATTGGGAAAAACTGCAGTATCCTCTATCCTCATAGGAAATTAGGTCGTGAGGATTTGAAATAACATATTACACTGCAGTAAGTAAACCTTTTAGGAGGTGTATGCTACATTAAATAAACCCTCTCTCTTTTAAAATAAACTCCCATTTCCTTGAAGAGGAGGCAATAACGTATTTAATACAGTTTCCGAACAATCTGAGTATGAACACACGGACGCATACACACACACATGTACAAACGCACACGCACACACACGCACAAACACACACACACACACACACTTTCTAGGTTCAGTTTCGCTTGCTTGAGCATCCCTATAGCTCCCCCCATATCAACTCCTATAATCCTAAAAAAACATGATATTCTTTAAATGCAGAGCTGGTGTTTAGAGTTGTGTTGTTTGTGGAGGTGAAGCTGTTTATCTGTGTGTTGCCTGGGTGTGGGAGGGAGAGGGCGAGACAGGGCCAGGGGGATGTGTATTGCCGCTCTCATTGTGTCTCTAATGTCATTACAGGCAAGTGACTCTCTGTGTGGCACGTCCAGCGCAGCCTCCTTCGTGTCAGGCTCAGATAGAACGCGGTGACAAATCTCTTACTCCCTCCATCCTCTGCCCTCCCTCCCTCCCCACGTCTTAGAACACACAGAGAGAATGACCTAACCTGGGCTGTGCCATGCGTTAGGTGGGCCTCTATGCTGCGTGGTGAATCAGCCCAAATATTTAGGGCTAATTTAACGCGTTAGCAGCTAAAGAGAATTAGCAGAATGTACATCTGGGATTAGCTTGATAGCAGTGTCTCTGGTGTAATGTGTTCAAGCGTTCTTCCAATTCAGAGGCTGTGTAGATTGTATGTGGTGTGGGTGTGTGTGTGGTTGTGTGTGTGTGTGTGTGTGTGGTGTGTGTGTGTGTGTGTGTGTGTGTGTGTGTGTGTGTGTGTGTGTGTGTGTGTGTGTGTGTGGTGTGTGTGTGTGTGTGTGTGTGTGCTGCGTGCGTGCTGGTGCGTGCGTGCGTGCGTGCGTGCATGCGCGCGCGCGCGAGTGTGTGTGTGTGTGGGGTACATGCTTCTTTCTATTAACTCATGTTACATTTGGATCATTAGATGACAGAGATGATTTTGAGTAGAGAGAACTGTCTATTGTTAAAGGTGCAATATGCAGAAATCGCTCTGCCATTTCCTGGTTGCAAAAATTTGAATAGTTTGCCTAATTTCAGTTTATGTGACAAAACAAGCACTTATAGTGTAGAGAGTCATTGTACCATATAAACCGCGATGAAATATATTTGCCATCACATTTCTATGTGAATTTGGTCAGGTCGCCCAAAAAGTTACATATTGCAGCTTTAAGGAGAGAAGGGAGGCAAGTTGCCTCTTCATTTTCACAAAGTCTATTCTATCTGACATTGATTGGATTAGCTGGTGAACTGGATCTAGGCGTATCATTAAAGACTAACGTCATATTATACCTCAATTCCACAGCCCTGTATCCACTCTAAACCCAGCCCGAACCCCAAACCCCCGAACCCAAACACTCGCCTCATGGCACACCCCAACCCATCATTAGACCCTCTACCCCCTGTTCACTCCCCCTACCCCACCCCAGTCGCCCCCCAGGACCTCAGTGGACAGAAAGGCAGGAAACACACACGCAGCACACTCAGCGGAAGGATGTGACATCAGCAGCCACAGACAATTAAAGGTGTAAAGGTGCTTCCTTTCCTAAACTCCCTGCGCTTCCCTAGCCCTCCGCCGGAGAAAAAGAGATGTCCGAGTCTTCTGCCCACCTCAACCAGTCAGCGTTTCACCCTTGGGAAGACCATTGGGAAGACCAACAGAGGTTCCCTCCATATCCCATGTCATAAAAACAAGGCACTTCTGTGGCGAAAAGACTTCTGGAAGAAATCTCTCCAGCTTTTAGCCATCAAGAGAAATAAATCACCACAACCGCACTGCCCGCCATCAGATCTGGATTTCCTCATGATGCAACAGGACACATCGTTGTGATTGTGAAACCTAAACCGAGAGGACTAAAGACATTTTTTTCTACTGTATAAAAGATTTCTCAAAAAACCCGTTAAGCCTTCTCTAAATGTCCTTTAGAAAAAAACAGGAGGGAAAAAAGAGTAAACTAAAGGCTTTATAAGCGATCGTGTGACATTATGGATGAAGTGCATATTTGTGTGGCAGTGTTGGGTGAATAGAGGCCTTTTGAGTTACTACGCTAGATTAAACCCTTATAGGAGAGAGGAGCATTTGTATTTGTGCATTACAGAGCATCCTTTCAGCACCTCGACTCCAATTGCTTTCCTCCACAAAAACTACATCAAGTGGAAATTGGTTTCACAGCTCCAAACAGTACCCTGCCCGCCCACGATGAGTTTTGAGTAGAAAAAAAAACCTGAAGCCTTCAAATTGCTTGAAATAGAAAACAAAACATATATGAGGAGGTTGATGATGTGTCTCTAGTTTGTTTCTGATGGGTAGTGGACAATAAGTCCGTTTTTCAGTCAGACAATATTTATGTACTTTTATTAACACACAATAAGAAGGTGGCATATGCAAGTAATTCTATTCAAATGATAGAGGCTTGGTTATTAACTTACCTTTTAAAAGCTACAAGGTGTTTTTGGCGAAACCTCATCCAATCAATGAACCTCTGCATTTCCAACTAGCATTCTGTTGCCATGCATTTTTATTAGACCAATGGAAATCCATTCAGCGCACAATGGTCTCCTCTTTCATCTCTGTGTGCTTTGAGAGACAAATAAAACCTTTTGAACTCCTCTCAACTCCTCTCTCGGTGGAGAGGCTGTGAGGTAACAGGGGCTTTTAGGTCCAGCGCTGATTACTACAGTATTGTGTTCTGACCTGGTAGAGCAGGGGGGAGAGAAGGAGGAGACAGAGGGAAACAGGGGCCGAATGGCGTACAGGTAGCCATCTGTCAGAGCCAAAATGGAGACAGGTGAGAGCTGTCTTTCCATAGCCCATTGCTGACTCCCCCAAGGACGAGGGGACTTGACACAATGCGTCAACCCCCCTTTGAAAGCAGGCCAATAGCTGTAAAACTGCAGCTGCTTCATGGGCCCAATGGAAGCAACGAGTGAGAGGGAGAGCTGCCGGACAGCTGAATACTGCTCTCTGTCGCCTGCCTGCCTGCCTGCCTGCCTGTTGGCTTTTGCTGCATCAGCGGCCATCAGGACTAGCGACGTGACTTGGGGACAGTAGCTACAGTTCATGCATGCAATAGCTGATATGATTATCATGGATTGAGCGGGTGATTAAAACCGCAATCAAAGCAGTCCCAATACCTCAATGGACAATGTGGTGGGTTTAGAGGCCAATGATACTATTTGGAAGAGCGTTACGCAATAATGGAATGTTGTGAATGATAAAGTGTTCATGTAGAAGCTGGTTCTCTGGGTGCTGTGCCAGATTATTGGGTGAACCGTAGCTACTCATCAGAGTGAAGTAAGTGGGCAGACTGGCGAATGTGACACACCAGTGTCCGTGTGCCACGGTGGACCAAAGTGCAGCAGCGAAGAGCAGAAGTAGAGGTAACCATGATTTGGGAAGGCCCCAGAAAGGCTCTGATGAATCACTGCTGTGGTGTGAGCATTTCGTTTTTTCCATGGCACGAGTAAAGATGAAGAGGGGGCGATGGACTGAGTAAAACAATCCTTGCCACACAGTGAAAAGACATCAGGGTGGACAGAGTCCAGGGGCCTCGTTTATCTACCCGTGCGTAAATGTCTTATTCAATTCTGGCGTATGTGTAGATTCAAGGGTTCGCGTGTGCCACAAACGATTGGGATTGATCAAACTGTTGCATGCAACATATATACACGTTTTCATGAAAGAAATCGGAGCCACATCTGTGCGCTCGTGAACTAGCGCTACAACCTTGCTTGGAAAACGCCTTCCATTCACCTTTTATGGTAACAAAAATGGCCTCATTTGCTGTATGATTTGGAGATATTAGAACAGGGCCATTATAGTTTCTGGATAAATGGTAGCCTAATATTTGTTGTGTAGCGGGAATAAACCAGTCATGTCAGAAAAGGAGAGACTTGTCCTGCAACATGATTATGATTTAGGCCTATATAATAAAAGTTCAATACATATATTAGGTGACATGCTGCTATGCGATCTTCTTACCATTGGCAAATGCATCTGTTTTATCATTAAGTCTACATTTGAATGTTTTCATTAGCCTACCGTTATAATAATTCCAGTGCATCAAACACCTCAATTTCCCCCAAAAGCGTGCAATACAGTTGATCAACCAATAGAAATTGGTCATACGCATGGTCTGAGATTTGTGTGGAGATACGCACACTTTCCCAGTTAAAAATCTATAAATACTAACCTTTGCGGGAAAACTGCCGCACAAAAGGTATAGTCTTTTTTATACCTTTGATAAATGAGACTCCAGGTGGGGGATGATGGCAGGAGGATGAAGGTGTACACGAGTGAGGTGGTAGTGGTGGTGCAATGGTTAGGGACATGAAAGCGATTTCATTTGTGGTGGAGAAAGCAACCATCATTCAACGCTGAATCACATTGCTTTAGTTTCAGCTGATCACCGCAGCTTCTCCTTCTTCCTCTCTCGCTCTCCACCTGTCTCTCTCTCTCACGTTGTTTTCCCCACAGTCTGTGCAGTACGTTCACCTCAAGCATACACATCTGCGAGGGGTAATGTTTTTCAGTAAGCGTCCAACCACTGCCTAACATCACATGGTGCTACGTAGGTCTATAGGCCCAGGTGCAACCACCATTTAGACACAGACTACTGGACTGGAACATAAAAAATAAAAAAACACAGACTCTCATTTCTCACGCACGCACACGCGCGCGCACGCACACACACACTTACACACACACTTACACACACACTTACTGCTTACACACACACTGCTACACACACACACACACACACTTACACACACACCACACTTACACACACACACACACACACACACACACACACACACACACACACACACACACACACACACACACACACACACACACACACACACACACACACACACACAACACACACAACACCACCACACACACACACACACACACACACCACACACACACACACCCACACAACACACCACTTTATCCTTACAGTCACTAAAGATTTTGACTTGCTTCAACTCATAAAGATGCTGATGAAGTAAACCAACACCATTTATGAAACTATCTTATTGTACTAAGACTGAGAAAGAGGAGGGAAAACAAGCCATAAAGAATAAAAGCATTTCCCTTCAATAACTACTACCCCACCCCCATGATAACAGCCCACGGCCATGTCACTAAGAACACACAAATCACTGACATATTCTCCCAATATGTTTCTCCGCCAAGGATGACAATGTCTGTTGATATAGTTAACAATGTTCAGTAGCTCGGGGGGGGGTTGGGGTTGGGGTTAGGGCGAAGGGATAGGGGTGGGGGTGGGGCCCGCTTTGTCTCCTTTTCAAACGCTGCAAACTTCCGTGACGTCTCTGGCGTGGGCGGTCTTCGAACACTCTAACACCAGACAACGTGGTTAGACGACGACGACCATCCGCTGACGATTCCGTCGTACTTTCTTTCTCTCTTTTTTGCTAATTCTAAATCAGCCTAATTAAAAGCTTTGTTCYTTTAGAAATCTCTGATGACAATTTGTTTCACTCTACCCTACAGCAGTGACTGTGAAGAAGAGAAAAAAATGTGATCTTCTGACAGCAATTATTAAATGCTCCCTCCTGGCCCCAATTAGAGACACAAGCTAAAGCTAACATGGCTAACACTCCAGCGTGGGTGCCAGCTTATTTTCTTTTCACTTTTCACCACCTTCTTTTAGCACTTTCTGTCTTGTATGCACGCGGTATTGTGTTATCGTGTACAGTAATCTATTTTGCATACTCCATTATGGGACTGACTTGCCAAAGTTGCTTCCTTTTTCTTCCCCCTCTGTTCGCCATGGCCGATCCAGAAAGACAGACACAGAGAAGAATATGGGGAAGTTGAGGGATATATTTTTATATATATATATTGGGATCCGTCAGCGCACAAAAGTTGCATCATGAGCTGTCTTGGTGTCTATACTAAGTTCTATATGCAAGTGTTTATAGACAATAGACCTATTAGCAGCGTCTATGAGGAAACACTAAAACAAGTCATAGGTGCTACTGAAGTGTGACCTCTCTATAACCTCTTCTCTGCTCTAGTGTTCACACATACAGTACCAGTCAAAAGTTTGGACACACTAACTCATTCAAGGGTTTTTCTTTATTTTTACTATTTTCTACATTGTAGAAGAATAGTGAAGACATCAAAACTATGAAATAACACAAGGAATCACGTAGCGACAAAAAAAAGTGTTAACTTATCCTCCGCAGCAGAGGTAACTCTGGGTCTTCCTTTCCTGTGGCGGTCCTCATGAGAGCCAGTTTCATCATAGTGCTTGATGGTTTTTGCGACCGCACTTGAAGAAACTTTCAACGTTCTTGAAATGTTCCGTATTGACTGACCGTTATGTCCTGAGCTGTTCTTGCCATAATATATAGGGCTATCTCTGTATACCAACCCTACCATGTCACAACACAACTGATTGGCTCAAACCCATTAAGAAGGAAAGAAATTTCACAAATTAACTGTTAATAAGGCACACCTGTTAATTGAAATGCATTCCAGGGGACTACCTCATGAAGCTGGTTGAGAGAAAGCCAAGAGTGTGCAAAGCTGTCATCAGGGCAAAGGGTGGCTACTTTGAAGAATAAAAATATATTTTGATTTGTATAACACTTTTTTGGTTACTACATGATCCCACATGTGTTATTTCATAGGTTTTATGTCTTCACTATTATTCTACAATGTAGAAAATAGTAAAAATAAAGAAAAACCCTTGAATGAGTAGGTACTGTATGTCCAAACTTTTGACTGGTACTGTATGTTGGTTATGCTATGAAAGGGGATGGGGTGTTTGGAGGCAACGATGTAGGCACGGATTGGATCGCAGACTCTGACTCTGGAGTGTGGAGTGTGTGTGTGTGTGTGTGTGTGTGTGTGTGCACGTGTGAATGTGTGTGTGTGCGATTGGGGAGGGGTTTCGGGTATACTAGGTCAAGTCAGCCTTAAAAAAAACTTGCATGCCAACCCTTCACATCAGGCTCCCATGGTAACATTTAGATCACTAGAAGCTAAATGCTGAGTATATCTACCAGAATAGGCAGGCTAGACTGCTACTGTAAATGGTCCAGGATATTTTTACCAACCTCCTTAACGGACAGAGCCTTGAGCCAAAAAAGCTTCCTCTCTGTGACTTCGGATCGAGGCTTGATGATTACCTGTTGCTTGTCTTGTATTGTATTATCCTAAATTAGGTCTAAATACGTCAACCATTCCTTTGCAAGAGTAATGTGGTATTATTTTAACACGCTTTGCTCAAACTACAGCAATGATGAACAACAATGCTTTGCATTCCTATTTGTGTAACATTACAGTGGCATTGTGTATCTCTCTCTAACAGTCTGGCTGATCTAAAGCGAGAGCCACAGCCTTGTACTGAGACTGTGCACAGCGTGGAGGTCATTTGCAAAGAAGTAGAAGGCTGCACACTTCAACAAGGATGTCCTTCATAAATTCAACCTTCTGTTTTTTTTTTTAAGTCCCTGTGCTCCATAAGGAAACCGAGTAACCTAGATCGCAGAGCGGAGAGAGAGAGAGTCGAGCAGAGAGAGAGGAAGAGGGAAGAGAGTCGAGCAGAGAGAGAGGAAGAGGGTAGAGAGTCGAGCAGAGAGAGAGAGAGAGGGAGGGAGAGGGAGAGTCGAGCAGAGAGAGAGGAAGAGGGTAGAGAGTCGAGCAGAGAGAGAGAGAGCTCTGAAAAAATACTGATTCTGATACCCCACCCCTCTTGTTCCTTCCCTGGCTTATCGGAAAATACGTGATCCAGTCTGCTAGCATGATGTCACAGTTCCTCTTATTTTTTCTGCCTACCGCAAGCTGATTGGGTTGATTATTGGTCAGCATTGTTGCCCTGTTGACGTTGCACATCATTAAACTGCGAATGTTCCAGTTAGTGTCTGTTTAAACAAGACTGGTGTAATGTTTCAGGGTAGTATCTCTGTAACACACGCACACATGCCAGATGCACGCACACACACGCACACACACACGCACACACACACACGCACACGCACGCACGCACACACACACACACACACACACACACACACACACCACACCACACACACGCACACACACACCACCACGCACGCACGCACACACACACACACACACACACACACACACACACACCACACACACACACACACACACACACACACACACACACACACACACACACACACACACACACACACACACACACACACACACACACACACACACACACACACACACACACACACACACACACACACACACACACACACACACAACACACACACACACACACACACACACACACACACACACACACAGTGAATGTCCCCACATCAGTAATTTATCGTAGTGTACTACAACATTTGTTTCAATTCAGATTGGCCAGAATATAGAGTAAAACATACAGAGAAAACAAATACAAAATGGACACTTTAGCTTATCTAATTGAGAATGAGTATTAGTAATACGTATAGTTAACGTTCTTCCTACACAAGGATCGATAAATCCAAGTTGTATACATCATACCAATCAGGGATCGGTCAGATACAAGCTGTGCATCGAGCCCCACTAGACAGTGGCGACCCATTGCCTGAAAAGCACTGTGGCGCATCCTCATAAACCGCTATGCAATGAGTAGAAGTAGATACCCATGGTACAAATGAAAACAATCCGCAGGACGTCTTTATACCACTAACAACTAGGCATATTTTTTAGCTTCTTCTACATTACCTTCTACTACTTGAAAAGAGAGTCAACAAGTTCAGGTTCATAAAATAGCCAATTATGTACAGCAACCTGCGAGGTGTTGTTTTAACTGGCACTTAGTCTAAACCCGAGACACTTGCAAATACCATGTGTCCTAAATGGTGCTATGATGTTCAGTGTGTTCTATGCCTAACTGTATTCAACCTCATTACGATTGGTGCCATTAGAACAGCCCTTAGCCTTGTATATATATAGACTCACCCACCCCGGCCTTATTGCTTAAGTATATCAGAGGAATATCAACAGATGTGGAAAGAAAAGCTCAATCGCAATGCCCCTAGTAGCTGTCTAGAAGCGACAACGACATACATGTCTTCATCTGACAGCTACTTAACTACCAAAGCACACAGTTCAGACACATCACAATTTGAGGTATGCTCTGTATTTTTAATACAAAAACTCTTGATACGTGTGAATTTTTATTAAGGAGTGATCAAGGAGACCATGCGCAGAGAATCAATAAAGGTACAGTCTCATCACTTATGAGTGGGCTACGAGGTGTTACACGAGTCGTCGGCGTTGATACATTGCGATCAAAAGAGCATTTAGTCACATCCACAAATTGTGCAAGTTCTCCCACTTAAAAAAGATGAAGAGCCTGTAAATTCTATCATCAACGGTCACACTTACAGACTTCATCTAGAACCATTTATCGATAGACTCAAATAAATCCAGAAAATTCTATCCATTGTTTAGATTTTAGACATGAATTTATTTGCAAACTAGTATATGAGGCTGGAGGCGGCTATGCGCGCGCCCTTATGTCACTAGCTCCGCCAGTACCACACACACAGCCAGAAGACAACGACAGAGACCTCTGACTCGTCGACACCTCCTTCTACAACTTAAACCTATGTCGCTTTTAACGCTTCCTCTGTACCTCCACTCTTACCGATTAATGCACGCTGTGTTGAAACTTCCGCGTCCTGTGTTATCAGTGATAAAGAACCTGTCCACAACCTCAAACAGTCACAAACTCTCGGTTCAAGAGAGCTCCAGCGTACCTAGCGCGAAGACCAAAGAGTTCCAAAGGACACCAGAAACAAAATGGATAACCTGCCACCAGGCTGAGGAGACTGATCTGCACATAGGTAAGAGCTTGTTTAAGAAATCAACTGTGGGAGCGGGGCAATTATTAGCGAATGGCGCAGACATTGACCAGAGAGGCCATCTAATCTCCCACTTCACTCGCATCACGCCAACACGATCTCACCCCCGTGATGCACAGGACCGTCAAACACGGAATCGCTCATCAGAAGACAAGCGCTCTCGTAACCTTGTCACAGAAGCAGGCGAGATTAACAATATTTTAGGGAGGAAGAAACGGTCGAGGGCACAAAAAATCCAACAGAGAAAGCCACAGAGAGGAACCTAGTGAAATGGACCTGAGAGAGCTGCGACCCAACGTTAAACACAACAAAGCCCCTTACCATCAGGTAACACACTACGCCGCCAGACTCAAATCCTGCAAGGTGCCAGATGTGACTCCCGCGACGAGCTGCTTAGAGCCAGCTACATTCCAGGCCCCGTCTGAAGGTTTACTAGCGAGAGACATTAGATGATCCCAGTGAAGAAAATTAGGTGAAAGATGAGTAGAGGAGGAATTCAATTGTCAGATGAAATCCAAAATATAACGCTTGTATGGTAAGAGACTCAAATCTCTGTGTTTGATGAGACGGACAATAGTAGAACTCTATGAAGGCTTCCCGATCAAAAGACCTATGCGTCTCGGGCATCTCCTC